>NC_069499.1:984494303-984598297 GCF_027579735.1 Bombina bombina | reverse complement strand
AAAATAAAACCGTTACTGTCACTTTAAATTTTAAACTGAACACACTTTATTACTGCAATTGCGAAAAAACATGAAGGAATTGTGCAAAATTCACCAAATTTTCACCACAGTGTCTTAAAGCCTTAAAAGTATTGCACACCAAATTTGGAAGCTTTAACCCTTAAAATAACGGAACCGGAGCCGTTTTAAACTTTAACCCCTTTACAGTCCCTGGTATCTGCTTTGCTGAGACCCAACCAAGCCCAAAGGGGAATACGATACCAAATGACGCCTTCAGAAAGTCTTTTCTAAGTGTCAGAGCTCCTCTCACATGCGACTGCATGCCATGCCTCTCAAAAACAAGTGCGCCACACCGGCGCGAAAATGAGGCTCTGCTTATGCTTTGGGAAAGCCCCTAAGGTATAAGGTGTCTAATACAGTGCCTGCCGATATTATTATATCAAAATACCCAGATAAAATGATTCCTCAAGGCTAAATATGTGTTAATAATGAATCGATTTAGCCCAAAAAAAGTCTACAGTCTTAATAAGCCCTTGTGAAGCCCTTATTTACGATCGTAATAAACATGGCTTATCGGATCCCATAGGGAAAATGACAGCTTCCAGCATTACATCGTCTTGTTAGAATGTGTCATACCTCAAGCAGCAAGAGACTGCATACTGTTCCCCCAACTGAAGTTAATTGCTCTCAACAGTCCTGTGTGGAACAGCCATGGATTTTAGTTACGGTTGCTAAAATCATTTTCCTCATACAAACAGAAATCTTCATCTCTTTTCTGTTTCTGAGTAAATAGTACATACCAGCACTATTTCAAAATAACAAACTCTTGATTGAATAATAAAAACTACAGTTAAACACTAAAAAACTCTAAGCCATCTCCGTGGAGATGTTGCCTGTACAACGGCAAAGAGAATGACTGGGGTAGGCGGAGCCTAGGAGGGATCATGTGACCAGCTTTGCTGGGCTCTTTGCCATTTCCTGTTGGGGAGGAGAATATCCCACAAGTAAGGATGACGCCGTGGACCGGACACACCTATGTTGGAGAAATCGGAATTTTATTCTTTAGACTAGTTCTTATTCTCTTGCGGTAGGAAGGCACCCTTGCCTCCTGTGACCATGGAGATAATGGAGTCCAGGCCTGGACCAAACAAATCCTTCCCTTAAAGGAGAAGGAAAGAAGACTAGACTTAGAAGTCATATCCGCATACCATGACTTCAGCCAGAGCCCGATGGGCCTGAACAGAAAAATCTGAAGCCATAGCATTCAGGCAATTAATCTGTTTCTTAGCATCACAGATAAAAGAATTAGCAACCCCCAAGGACTTAATTCTTTTCCTGAATAACGTTGAGGGGACCCACCCCTTTGATCAAATCCCATAAGGATTCGCACCAGTAGGTCTGCTCCAGCAACCACGGCAATAGCCACTGCCAGTTGAAACAATTATCCTGCATGTTAAAACATCTTATTTAACAGAGTTTCCTTCTTTTATCCCAGCAAGGGAGACAGAACCCCACAAACTCCATTGAGAGTCCAGGACCGGGAATAATTTTATTAAAGGGAGAAGAGAGGGAAAAGGAATCCATTCATTCTTAATAATGTTCGCCATCTAACAGGGACGGATAAGGTACCACCGTGTCCTCAAACTCTATCTGATTTAGGAATCAAAAGTTCATCAGGCAATTTGGCCCCTGGAATCTCTAAATTTGCCAAAACTTCCTTTAGAAAAAAGCACAATTCCTAAACTAAAGTCTGAGTCTGAGGATTAGAGGCAGCAGACTCCGACCCAGAATGTTCATCCTCGGATAACCTATCGGTTAACTCCAATAAATTATCTGATGTACTCTGGGAAGGAGTGCAATATGTAACCTTTCGCTTGCGCTTAGCAGGGCGAGGTAAAGCATGAAAGGCCGCAGACACCGCTGTCTGAATTGCGCAGTACTATCTGGTGAAAAAAAAGGCACCCTCCAGATGGAGGATTAGCAATGCTACGGGAAACTGCATGTGTAGATTGAGATGAATGTAGGGTATGCACCTCACTGGACGACAACTCTTCAGAGGTGGACGGCTCAGTGTTATCAAATATGTTTGATATAATCACATTATCAAGGCATATGGAACATAATTGAGAGGGCGGAGCTAAGGCCTCCTCACAATGTAAGGAATTACTCTTAGGAATAAGAGGGAGTACCCTCTAAAGTAACAGAATCGGATGGTTTTGCAGAAAGACTCTCCCTGCATTTCCGGAATCTAACTTTCAACCATGCTCTCACTGAGAGGCTGACAGGACTACTTAAAGTGAAGGTCAATTTTGATGAATTAGTGCCCGGGTTTTAATAATCTTATTAAAAACAAGGGCTCTTTAATTAATCAAAATTGACATTTCAAGCGTTTTCTTCAAAAACGTACTTTTCAATCCTGAGAGCTGCTGCAGGGCTTCCTCCACTCTTTTGCAAGCCCTCTTCGCGGGTCTAAAATGACGAATCCGGCTTCCTCCAATCATGGCGTTCCCTCAGACCATGATTCCCCGGGGGGGAACACCGTGATTAGAGGAAGCCAGATTTGTCATTTCTGACGTAAGCAGAGGCTTCCGACGGCCGGGGGAAATCGATGGAGCGGCTTTCAGGATTAAAAGCTAAGTTTTTGAAGAAAACGCTTGAAAAGTCTATTTTGATGAATTAAACTGCCCTTGTTTTTAATAGGATTATTAAAAACAGGGCACTAGTTTGTCAAAATTGACCTTCACTTTAAAACGCCTGTCCCATCTCGAAGAGTACTACACTCCATAAGAGACTACTCCGTAATCTTCCGACACTTCTCTGCCATCCTCCTGTGACAAAAGGCAAAGAATGACTGGGGTTATGAGGAAGTGGGGGAGGTATTTAAAGCTTTGGCTGGGGTGTCTTTGCCTCTTCCTGGTGGCCAGGTTCAGTATTTCCCACAAGGAATGCAGCTGTGGACTCCTCCCATATTAAGAAGGAATATAAACTTTTAAAAGGAAGTCTTGAATACAAACATCATTGTATGATCCCCAAGGCAGAACACTGTGCGATCTGCGTTCTTATCGCAGAAACTGAAGGGTCTCTGCAGAAAGAACGGCAGTGGCAGTTAAAAAATTATTTTGCATGCACTTTTAATTTCTGCCTGCAGGTGTCACTGTTCCGTTCTATCTCAATGGAAATATTTGCTACGTTCCGCTCTTTTCAATTTCCTCTCACTTCCTGATCTCCAGTGTGGTACAGGGAACAGCACATTGCAGAAAAGGTAAGTCAGGGCTTAATAAATGTATTCTAGGAGTGTAGGAGCCAACCAAAATACTTAGATTTTTTTTTTATTATTCTTTAATAAGTGTGTGTATGTTGTGTGTGTATATATGGTGTGTGTGTGTATGTATATGGTGTGTGTGTATATGTGGTGTGTGTGTGTATGTATGTATGGTGTGTGTGTTATGTTGTGTGTGTGTGTGTGTATGTTGTGTGAGTGTGTGTATATATGTTGTGTGTATGTTGTGTGAGTGTGTGTATATATATATATATATATGGTGTGTGTGTATGTGGTGTGTGTGGTGTGTATGTGGTGTGTGTGTGTGGTGTATGGTGCGTGTGTGGTGTATGGTGCGTGTGTATGTATGGTGCGTGTGTATGTATGGTGCGTGTGTATGTATGGTGTGTGGGTGTATGTATATGGTGTGTGGATGTATGTATATGGTGTGTGGGTGTGTGTGTGTGTGTATATGGTGTATGTATGTATGGTGTATGCGTGTGTATGGTGTGGGTGTGTGTATATGGTGTAAACACAGGCTGTACATGAACATGTCCTCATGCACACCGAGTAAGGGCAACAAACACAGCTACACCAGCTTCTTAAAGACACTGCAGAAAAATTTTCACTAAAAAAAATCTCATCGCAGAAAATGAAAAAAGTTCTGCCTCTGGGTGTATGATTAAGGGGGCAACCCGAAAACATAACAACATTGTCTTTTTATGTGCATAATAAAAGATAATTAAAGTACTTAGGTGCTGTGGACATTCCATTCGATGGTTGTACAAGTATGGACTAAAGGTGGGTTACAGCATACTCGTTAGCCGTTGTAACATCCAGAAAGCTTTGTGATTGCATTGATAAAGAAGTTGGTGCAGAAGGACAAACATCTCATAGTCACAAGTTTACTCTACCTCTACAAGGTCTCTGCTCTAGTAAGATAAGGTATCATACTCGCATCTCACAAACCCTTGAACTCATTCATAACACCCAACTTATTCTGCTACTCTAATTCAAACAGTGAGTTATCTCTTCGACCAGTCCCTTTCCAGTGGCACATTTTAATTAGCCTTTAAATAATAAACACTTGTGTTCAGTGATCACCTTTACTTTACACACATTCACTATCTACAGTTTAAACTTCCAGATAGTGTACAATCGCCCTATCTACTTTCTGTCTTCCAATACCTCACTAGACCTTTTTCAGTCTGGTTTCAGAGTCTGAGAAAAGAAAAGGCCCCTTTATCCTTACTTCCATTAAACATTTAAGCTACATTGAACCCTTAGCTACTCTTGGTATCCTTTGTTGAAGGAGCAACAATGCACTACTGTGAGCTAGCTGAACACATTTGGTAAGCCAAAGACAATAGACATGTGCAGTTACTAATCAGAGCTCCTAAACCTTACAAGATATATTTTTGAACAAAGCCTACCAAAATAACTAAGCAGCTTGGAAACGTGTTTAGAACGTTATGCTCTTCCTAAATCATGAAAGAAAATGTTTGGTTTTCATGTCCCTTTAAGCTACATAAATTTCCCCCCAATTCAAGAAAGGGTTGTAATATGGAGCACAACAAACAAAATAAAAACAGTACACATTGCTCCTCTGCTTACTTTATTTTCCATGTAGAGATTCCTGGAAAATCTTGTCGCTGTGTTGAACGTGCACATGAGTGTGGATACAGTTACAGCACAGCATACACAATAAAAAAATGCAGGCACCAAATGAAGGACAGAGGATCTCTCAAACCTTTATCTAGACACTTTAACAATCACATTTCTCGCTGGGTAGAGAGTCCATCAATATGAGATCGAAAACAGGAGAACAGGCAAATGATCTTCATACACTTCCAGAAGCTGACGTAGTTATATTAACCTCAAGCAGCTGTTGGAGGACACTATATGGTTTCAATAGATTGTATTGTCCAGGATGGTGTGTGTATGTGTATAATATATATATATATATATATATATATATATATATATATATATATATATATATATACATACACACATATATACACACACATATATATATATACATATACACACACAAATACATACATATACTGTATATCTCAATAAATGCACATTATACATATGCATTATGCACACATACATAAAACCATGCAGTTTTAAGCCATTGTCCTGTATTTCCATATTTTTGCCCTATGCATTCATCCGTGTTCCATGCACAATCTCTGTATTTTAATGCACAAACCACATTGGAATGGACCATAGAATAGTTTTTGTGGACACTAGAGCGTAAAGAGCACATCCATCTGCACTATGTTGTGGGTGATGCCGGCACATATGTCAGAATGAAGAAAATGCAATGGTGCATTATTTAAATAAAAAAACATAAATATACAAACACAAATATGTATGTAAAAGCTAACCAGGAACTGGATGAAATGTTCACAGTATTTCAACATATATTATAGCACAATTTATTCTGTTTGTGATGCCACAAGCTCACAGCGTAAGATTATCATACATTGCCTTACATGATACAGCATGAAGAATTTTGGAACAATTTTCTTCCAGATGTACTTTCACCAAGGGACCTGCTGGATCTAGGAGTGTTTAACCAATCAGAATATGCAGCAGCTAGTTCACCATTAACTGCAAAATTGAGAAAGTAAGGGCAAGCTGGGGACACAAGATTTATATTTTGTCCATATTCTTAGACACCAATCCACTCAAGAAAGTAATCAGACATTAAAATAAATATTATGCACCCAATCATTGTTCTTACATTAATATCATTATACATAGTTAACCAAGAAGTGCAGAACACTGATAAATAATTGGAATGTTTGGGCAATATAATACACATACTAACTACTTTAAAATAACATAAAACAATTAACTTTTTCATTAAACACGATTTATACTCTGGATTTATATATATATATATCAAAATAATGAGATTCATTCTTTATAATACCTTTCTAAAGTTCCTGTTACAGGAGGGTAGTTGGCCCAGCCAGGCCCCTTCTTGAAATAAAACAGCAATATTTAAGAATCCACTCTGCCTTCCACTGCTGTCCCACTTCTTTTGTTAACAGGTCATGCACCATTATATGACCATAGTTACTGGGATCTGCTACATGATTCTAATGCTGGGAAGAATATGTATTTGAAGGATACTACTTACAGTATTGTGTAATCAATTAAAAAAATGCTTAAAAGCTTATTTGATTTGGCTTATCAGAACAATAAAGCCAAGGAACAAAGGTCTGATTTTCTTATGATGTTATTAGACATTGTGTGGTAGCTTCATATCCAAAAAGACAGTGAGGTAAGAGGCAGCAACAGCATAAGAGTTCAGCAGCATGATTATTAATGGTGGTATGAGGTAAACCAGGCTTATACTAACCATAAAATCCAAATGCAAAATTGCACAGCTCCCACAATATTATAATATCAAATTATATTAATTGCAGAATTAAATCTGCAAAATGATGGATTTATTTTAATTTTCCTAGTGCCTGTATTCTGTCTTCACAAGAGACATACTTTCCATGTAATGATACATAAAACTGGGGCCAGGCACACAATCAAATGGTGAAGACAGTGACATTATGCAAATAGACAAGTAAATATCCTACCAGGCTTCAGAACAAAGGATGTTAAAAAGGGACACAACCATGAGCAAGGTTAAAGGGACAGTAACACTATAAAATGATTTTTCCCGTAATCTGTTTCCAATTACTTTTTATACCAGCTGCAGAGTATAAAATGTATGAGATTTGCTTTTTTAAGGTTTATTTGTGTATATGAATTAGCTGATTTTGTATTTTGAGGCCACAACCTAATAAAATGGCTTGAGCTTGTAGATATAATCTGATCTCATTACTTTATCACATTGTGTACATATACCTGCTTCTTTATTTTATATCTGTCCATAAACCAATCCCCAATACTTAGAGAGAACAATGGAAAATTAACATTTTATTACCTTATCTCTTCTATAACCCACTGGGAGTGTAATTTCTTCTACTGGCTGTGTTAAGGCCAAAAACTTTCAAGATAGTTGGGGATACCACAGGCTAAATCAATTATTTCAAATGTCAATATAAGGGTAATGGAAATACTTAAACAATTTAATACACTCCAGCAGGTAAAGTGAATCATTGGGAACAAATTAAAGTGGAGAAAACTTTTGAGTAAACTGTCCCTTTAAGGCTTGGAGTAAACAGACAAACTGAAAAGTATATTATCTAATTTTTAAAAATGGAGCTAAAAAACAGAATTTATGTTTACCTGATAAATTACTTTCTCCAACGGTGTGTCCGGTCCACGGCGTCATCCTTACTTGTGGGATATTCTCTTCCCCAACAGGAAATGGCAAAGAGCCCAGCAAAGCTGGTCACATGATCCCTCCTAGGCTCCGCCTACCCCAGTCATTCGACCGACGTTAAGGAGGAATATTTGCATAGGAGAAACCATATGGTACCGTGGTGACTGTAGTTAAAGAAAATAAATTATCAGACCTGATTAAAAAACCAGGGCGGGCCGTGGACCGGACACACCGTTGGAGAAAGTAATTTATCAGGTAAACATAAATTCTGTTTTCTCCAACATAGGTGTGTCCGGTCCACGGCGTCATCCTTACTTGTGGGAACCAATACCAAAGCTTTAGGACACGGATGAAGGGAGGGAGCAAATCAGGTCACCTAAATGGAAGGCACCACGGCTTGCAAAACCTTTCTCCCAAAAATAGCCTCAGAAGAAGCAAAAGTATCAAACTTGTAAAATTTGGTAAAAGTGTGCAGTGAAGACCAAGTCGCTGCCCTACATATCTGATCAACAGAAGCCTCGTTCTTGAAGGCCCATGTGGAAGCCACAGCCCTAGTGGAATGAGCTGTGATTCTTTCGGGAGGCTGCCGTCCAGCAGTCTCGTAAGCCAATCTGATGATGCTTTTAATCCAAAAAGAGAGAGAGGTAGAAGTTGCTTTTTGACCTCTCCTTTTACCGGAATAAACAACAAACAAGGAAGATGTTTGTCTAAAATCCTTTGTAGCATCTAAATAGAATTTTAGAGCGCGAACAACATCCAAATTGTGCAACAAACGTTCCTTCTTTGAAACTGGTCTCGGACACAGAGAAGGTACGATAATCTCCTGGTTAATGTTCTTGTTAGAAACAACTTTTGGAAGAAAACCAGGTTTAGTACGTAAAACCACCTTATCTGCATGGAACACCAGATAAGGAGGAGAACACTGCAGAGCAGATAATTCTGAAACTCTTCTGGCAGAAGAAATTGCAACTAAAAACAAAACTTTCCAAGATAATAATTTAATATCAACGGAATGCAAGGGTTCAAACGGAACCCCCTGAAGAACTGAAAGAACTAAATTGAGACTCCAAGGAGGAGTCAAAGGTTTGTAAACAGGCTTAATTCTAACCAGAGCCTGAACAAAGGCTTGAACATCTGGCACAGCAGCCAGTTTTTTGTGAAGTAACACCGACAAGGCAGAAATCTGTCCCTTCAGGGAACTTGCAGATAATCCTTTTTCCAATCCTTCTTGAAGGAAGGATAGAATCCTAGGAATCTTAACCTTGTCCCAAGGGAATCCTTTAGATTCACACCAACAGATATATTTTTTCCAAATTTTGTGGTAAATCTTTCTAGTTACAGGCTTTCTGGCCTGAACAAGAGTATCGATAACAGAATCTGAGAATCCTCGCTTCGATAAAATCAAGCGTTCAATCTCCAAGCAGTCAGCTGGAGTGAAACCAGATTCGGATGTTCGAACGGACCCTGAACAAGAAGGTCTCGTCTCAAAGGTAGCTTCCAAGGTGGAGCCGATGACATATTCACCAGATCTGCATACCAAGTCCTGCGTGGCCACGCAGGAGCTATCAAGATCACCGACGCCCTCTCCTGATTGATCCTGGCTACCAGCCTGGGGATGAGAGGAAATGGCGGGAACACATAAGCTAGTTTGAAGGTCCAAGGTGCTACTAGTGCATCCACTAGAGCCGCCTTGGGATCCCTGGATCTGGACCCGTAGCAAGGAACTTTGAAGTTCTGACGAGAGGCCATCAGATCCATGTCTGGAATGCCCCACAGCTGAGTGACTTGGGCAAAAATTTCCGGATGAAGTTCCTACTCCCCCGGATGCAATGTCTGACGACTCAGAAAATCCGCTTCCCAATTTTCCACTCCTGGGATGTGGATAGCAGACAGGTGGCAGGAGTGAGACTCCGCCCATAGAATGATTTTGGTCACTTCTTCCATCGCTAGGGAACTCCTTGTTCCCCCCTGATGGTTGATGTACGCAACAGTTGTCATGTTGTCTGATTGAAACCGTATGAACTTGGCCCTCGCTAGCTGAGGCCAAGCCTTGAGAGCATTGAATATCGCTCTCAGTTCCAGAATATTTATCGGTAGAAGAGACTCTTCCCGAGACCAAAGACCCTGAGCTTTCAGGGATCCCCAGACCGTGCCCCAGCCCATCAGACTGGCGTCGGTCGTGACAATGACCCACTCTGGTCTGCGGAATGTCATCCCTTGTGACAGGTTGTCCAGGGACAGCCACCAACGGAGTGAGTCTCTGGTCCTCTGATTTACTTGTATCTTCGGAGACAAGTCTGTATAGTCCCCATTCCACTGACTGAGCATGCACAGTTGTAATGGTCTTAGATGAATGCGCGCAAAAGGAACTATGTCCATTGCCGCTACCATCAACCCGATCACTTCCATGCACTGAGCTATGGAAGGAAGAGGAACGGAATGAAGTATCCGACAAGAGTCTAGAAGTTTTGTTTTTCTGGCCTCTGTTAGAAAAATCCTCATTTCTAAGGAGTCTATAATTGTTCCCAAGAAGGGAACCCTTGTTGACGGGGATAGAGAACTCTTTTCCACGTTCACTTTCCATCCGTGAGATCTGAGAAAGGCCAGGACGATGTCCGTGTGAGCCTTTGCTTGAGGAAGGGACGACGCTTGAATCAGAATGTCGTCCAAGTAAGGTACTACAGCAATGCCCCTTGGTCTTAGCACAGCTAGAAGGGACCCTAGTACCTTTGTGAAAATCCTTGGAGCAGTGGCTAATCCGAAAGGAAGCGCCACGAACTGGTAATGTTTGTCCAGGAATGCGAACCTTAGGAACCGATGATGTTCCTTGTGGATAGGAATATGTAGATACGCATCCTTTAAATCCACCGTGGTCATGAATTGACCTTCCTGGATGGAAGGAAGAATAGTTCGAATGGTTTCCATCTTGAACGATGGAACCTTGAGAAACTTGTTTAAGATCTTGAGATCTAAGATTGGTCTGAACGTTCCCTCTTTTTTGGGAACTATGAACAGATTGGAGTAGAACCCCATCCCTTGTTCTCTTAATGGAACAGGATGAATCACTCCCATTTTTAACAGGTCTTCTACACAATGTAAGAATGCCTGTCTTTTTATGTGGTCTGAAGACAACTGAGACCTGTGGAACCTCCCCCTTGGGGGAAGTCCCTTGAATTCCAGAAGATAACCTTGGGAGACTATTTCTAGCGCCCAAGGATCCAGAACATCTCTTGCCCAAGCCTGAGCGAAGAGAGAGAGTCTGCCCCCCACCAGATCCGGTCCCGGATCGGGGGCCAACATTTCATGCAGTCTTGGTAGCAGTGGCAGGTTTCTTGGCCTGCTTTCCCTTGTTCCAGCCTTGCATTGGTCTCCAAGCTGGCTTGGCTTGAGAAGTATTACCCTCTTGCTTAGAGGACGTAGCACCTTGGGCTGGTCCGTTTCTACGAAAGGGACGAAAATTAGGTTTATTTTTTGCCTTGAAAGGCCGATCCTGAGGAAGGGCGTGGCCCTTACCCCCAGTGATATCAGAGATAATCTCTTTCAAGTCAGGGCCAAACAGCGTTTTCCCCTTGAAAGGAATGTTAAGTAGCTTGTTCTTGGAAGACGCATCAGCCGACCAAGATTTCAACCAAAGCGCTCTGCGCGCCACAATAGCAAACCCAGAATTCTTAGCCGCTAACCTAGCCAATTGCAAAGTGGCGTCTAGGGTGAAAGAATTAGCCAATTTGAGAGCATTGATTCTGTCCATAATCTCCTCATAAGGAGGAGAATCACTATCGACCGCCTTTATCAGCTCATCGAACCAGAAACATGCGGCTGTAGCGACAGGGACAATGCATGAAATTGGTTGTAGAAGGTAACCCTGCTGAACAAACATCTTTTTAAGCAAACCTTCTAATTTTTTATCCATAGGATCTTTGAAAGCACAACTATCCTCTATGGGTATAGTGGTGCGTTTGTTTAAAGTGGAAACCGCTCCCTCGACCTTGGGGACTGTCTGCCATAAGTCCTTTCTGGGGTCGACCATAGGAAACAATTTTTTAAATATGGGGGGAGGGACGAAAGGAATACCGGGCCTTTCCCATTCTTTATTAACAATGTCCGCCACCCGCTTGGGTATAGGAAAAGCTTCTGGGAGCCCCGGCACCTCTAGGAACTTGTCCATTTTACATAGTTTCTCTGGGATGACCAACTTGTCACAATCATCCAGAGTGGATAATACCTCCTTAAGCAAAATGCGGAGATGTTCCAACTTAAATTTAAATGCAATCACATCAGGTTCAGCCTGTTGAGAAATGTTCCCTGAATCAGTAATTTCTCCCTCAGACAAAACCTCCCTGGCCCCATCAGACTGGGTTAGGGGCCCTTCAGAGATATTAGTATCAGCGTTGCCATGCTCTTCAGTATCTAAAACAGAGCAGCCGCGCTTACGCTGACAAGTGTTCATTTTGGCTAAAATGTTTTTGACAGAATTATCCATTACAGCCGTTAATTGTTGCATAGTAAGGAGTATTGGCGCGCTAGATGTACTAGGGGCCTCCTGAGTGGGCAAGACTCGTGTAGACGAAGGAGGGAATGATGCAGTACCATGCTTACTCCCCTCACTTGAGGAATCATCTTGGGCATCATTGTCATTATCACATAAATCACATTTATTTAAATGAATAGGAATTCTGGCTTCCCCACATTCAGAACACAGTCTATCTGGTAGTTCAGACATGTTAAACAGGCATAAACTTGATAACAAAGTACAAAAACGTTTTAAAATAAAACCGTTACTGTCACTTTAAATTTTAAACTGAACACACTTTATTACTGCAATTGCGAAAAAACATGAAGGAATTGTGCAAAATTCACCAAATTTTCACCACAGTGTCTTAAAGCCTTAAAAGTATTGCACACCAAACTTGGAAGCTTTAACCCTTAAAATAACGGAACCGGAGCCGTTTTAAACTTTAACCCCTTTACAGTCCCTGGTATCTGCTTTGCTGAGACCCAACCAAGCCCAAAGGGGAATACGATACCAAATGACGCCTTCAGAAAGTCTTTTCTAAGTATCAGAGCTCCTCTCACATGCGACTGCATGCCATGCCTCTCAAAAACAAGTGCGCCACACCGGCGCGAAAATGAGGCTCTGCTTATGCTTTGGGAAAGCCCCTAAGGAATAAGGTGTCTAATACAGTGCCTGCCGATATTATTATATCAAAATACCCAGATAAAATGATTCCTCAAGGCTAAATATGTGTTAATAATGAATCGATTTAGCCCAGAAAAAGTCTACAGTCTTAATAAGCCCTTGTGAAGCCCTTATTTACGATCGTAATAAACATGGCTTACCGGATCCCATAGGGAAAATGACAGCTTCCAGCATTACATCGTCTTGTTAGAATGTGTCATACCTCAAGCAGCAAGAGACTGCATACTGTTCCCCCAACTGAAGTTAATTGCTCTCAACAGTCCTGTGTGGAACAGCCATGGATTTTAGTTACGGTTGCTAAAATCATTTTCCTCATACAAACAGAAATCTTCATCTCTTTTCTGTTTCTGAGTAAATAGTACATACCAGCACTATTTCAAAATAACAAACTCTTGATTGAATAATAAAAACTACAGTTAAACACTAAAAAACTCTAAGCCATCTCCGTGGAGATGTTGCCTGTACAACGGCAAAGAGAATGACTGGGGTAGGCGGAGCCTAGGAGGGATCATGTGACCAGCTTTGCTGGGCTCTTTGCCATTTCCTGTTGGGGAAGAGAATATCCCACAAGTAAGGATGACGCCGTGGACCGGACACACCTATGTTGGAGAAAAATATGAGGTAATCAGAAGCACAATACCTATTATTCAATCTATTCTTAAAACACTCACATGCTTGAAATGCCCAAAAAAGTACTGTGCATAAGAAAGAAAACTATTTAATAAACAAGTTAAAAGGTAACTTAGAGCTCTTTAAATTGATTTTAAACTATAAAGGAAGTGCATGTACAACAGATTCCTTACTGGCTGATAAGGAGTACTCCAATAGTTCTACTAGTAAATATTGACACATTCAATAGGTATAAAAACAAAACTTTTTTTCCACCACATGAACATCCATTTTTTTTTTCTTTTTAGGACAAACCGTGATACATTTTAAAATGCCTTCTTTTATATGCACAAAAAATGAAGTTGATCACACAGCTTTGATTCTAACACCAGATCTAATGAAAAGGGAAAAAAAGGAAAACAGCAGCCCTGGAAGAAAGTTTTTACCCTGTAATTGCTAGTAAAAGCTGCTACAGTTACATTGGCACAGCATCTAGGTAGCACAATAAAAGGGCTAGAGGATTTCAGAGGTGAGTCTTTACAATTCCTCCCCATTTTATAAACTGTGTTTAAGCATCATAAAAGCATGTGAGGCTGGTAGAATAGATGGAAGAAAAACCATTACATTCTTGACAATGACCAGTAACAAACATAGCTAAGTGGTTCACCTGAAAAAGTCCAAAACTGCTCTAAATTTTAAAATGTGCCAGCATATTCAAACTAGCAGAAGCTTTTACTGGAAATTCTCTACACCAAATAAGCCTATTAAATAACTGTATTACAAACAAGCAGAATTCTATGCAATTTAAAAACTGGGATACACCTTAAATGGATGTTCTGCCTTCAATGATGTCAGTGAACACAAGGTCAATAAGATATACTGCTGCTGTGGACAACAGATACAGTATGAGTACTGTAGTCTGGGTTCCAATAAGCTGCTCATGGAAATGTTCAGCAAGGTAAATGCAGTTATCCTGCTGTGATGGAACCTCATTAGAGACTGAGGGATAGATGCCCTCTTGTATCAAGGAGGTAACATTTCTTACACAGCTTTTATAAACTTTGTTGTCAAGGGCTGTTCTTGAATTCTGGGGCCAGTGCCCCTTTGTTGCCCAGCCTAGTTCCTCTGAATTACCAGTTAGAGTTCTCCCACCCATCCTCTGTAGTAGGTGCCTGCCCCTTTCCTCCTTTCTTTTTTGACCCATCTGCACTTTCCCAGTGACTGTCCCAGTTCTCCCAACTGTCACTGTTGCTGTTTTTGTTAGTGGAGGTGGTTCCAGACCCCCACACTTCCCAGCTGTCAGAACTCTTTCTTCCTGTGGAGTTTTCAGGGAACGTCCAACTGTCCCCACTGGGTGATTTTGAGGGTTTCTTGATTTCCTCTGAGCTGCCAAACGTCTCCCAGAAGGACTTGCCTGGGGTAGTGTTTTGGTAACCATCACCGTTACCACTCTGCTGGTATCCTTCACCTGAAGTGGAGCTGTATGTAACAGAGGAGGAGTAAAGCAAAGAAAAGAGAAAAGGGAGACAAGGAAGCAGGAAAAAAAAGATTGCACAATGTTTAGAAAGAAAAAAAAAAAAAAAAAAAAAAAAAAAAAAAGAGGGAAGAGGTCATAGAAAAGCAAAGCAAAGTGGATATGAAAGAGAGAGATCTATCATTTTAATCTGTGATACAAAGTACACAATAAAGAGTGTATACCATGCATTAAATGCAAACACACAAAACACCATGCAGCACATTTATTTAAATAGACCCATCTTGATAACTGGAGTTATCGGTGTGGATTGGAGGATCAAAAGTTATTGCCGGCCGGTGGGTTCGGAAATCAATAAAAATTCATAACTAAAAAACGGTTAATATATGAAGCGCTATTGCAATTACAAAAAGCACATATTTATAGTGATCTGGCTACTGGATGTCAATTGTTTTGTGGGTTTTGTGTACCTTTAAAGTTGTTGGCTGTGGGGTGTTAGAAAAAAAAGGCAATGAAAAGTGCCTTTACATTGCGATCTATGGGAACTGTGTGTTCCCTGTAAATATATATGTATATGCTTATATAAAACATAATTTATGTTTACTTACCTGATAAATTCATTTCTTTCATATTGGCAAGAGTCCATGAGCAAGTGACGTATGGGATATACAATCCTACCAGGAGGGGCAAAGTTTCCAAAACCTCAAAATGCCTATAAATACACCCCTCACCAAACTCACAATTCAGTTTAACGAATAGCCAAGTAGTGGGGTGATAAAGAAAGGAGTAAAAAGCATCAACAAAGGAATTTGGAAATAATTGTGCTTTATAAAAAAAAAATCATAACCACCATAAAAAAGGGGTGGGACTACAATTGTGTGATATAGTGAGCGCTGGGAAGCTTAAAAGGACTGTGAGGTATGGATATGTTAAAAATTGAATGTATTTATTACAGTTAATATACAATGAAAATACAATATAATACATACAAATTAAAAAGCTTCTAAAATTCTTCCTAAAATCTCTATGGATCCATGAGATATAAGTCTTAAGGATATAGTGTTACCTATATCTGTGGTGTTGGAACAAATATTACATTAGCTCCGACAACAGTCTAAGACCATAGTATTATGGTCTATAAAGTGCAGTTTAAGCACAGATATTTACAAACAGCAGATGTGATGTAAATGGACAAAGTTGGCGTAGTACAATGTCAATAATACAGATGTCAACAATACAGATGCAGTATAAAAGTATAAGTGATAGAAATACAATATAAATAAAAGTGTAGGAGCAATCCAATTGTGTATAATTGGAAATAAAATTTGTTGAAAAAATGAAGAAATTTATGTCTCTCAAATAGTTTCTTAAAAAATGTCTCTGGAAAATCACAGTGTTCCAAAAAAAAAAAAAAAAAAAAAAAAAAAAAAAAATATATATATATATATATATATATATATATATATATATATATATATATATATATATATATATATATATATATATATATATATATATATATATATATATATCAGAGTGTTCCACAAAAATTGCAAAAGTGTTCCACAAAAATTGTAAAAAATTATAAAAAATTGTAAAAAATTGTAAAAAATTAAAAAATTAATCCACAAATAAACATCAAAGTGTTCAAAAAATATGGTGGGTAAGTACGTTCAAAGAAATCCTAGATGATTAACTTCCAAAATAAACTCCAATAGCTGTGGTAGACGTGAAGGAGATTATAAGAATGCAGAATATAAAAAATATATAAAAATGTAGATTATAAAAATGCAGAAGAAAAAAAGTACAATAATGTGGCGGGTAGGTCCAAAGTCCTCCTCCTAATCTGTGGGTGAAATAAAGTGCAATAGTGTAATAACGTCTATATGTGGTATAATAAAAACAGAATTTATGTTTACCTGATAAATTTCTTTCTCCAACGGTGTGTCCGGTCCACGGCGTCATCCTTACTTGTGGGATATTCTCTTCCCCAACAGGAAATGGCAAAGAGCCCAGCAAAGCTGGTCACATGATCCCTCCTAGGCTCCGCCTACCCCAGTCATTCGACCGACGTTAAGGAGGAATATTTGCATAGGAGAAACCATATGGTACCGTGGTGACTGTAGTTAAAGAAAATAAATTATCAGACCTGATTAAAAAACCAGGGCGGGCCGTGGACCGGACACACCGTTGGAGAAAGAAATTTATCAGGTAAACATAAATTCTGTTTTCTCCAACATAGGTGTGTCCGGTCCACGGCGTCATCCTTACTTGTGGGAACCAATACCAAAGCTTTAGGACACGGATGAAGGGAGGGAGCAAATCAGGTCACCTAAATGGAAGGCACCACGGCTTGCAAAACCTTTCTCCCAAAAATAGCCTCAGAAGAAGCAAAAGTATCAAACTTGTAAAATTTGGTAAAAGTGTGCAGTGAAGACCAAGTCGCTGCCCTACATATCTGATCAACAGAAGCCTCGTTCTTGAAGGCCCATGTGGAAGCCACAGCCCTAGTGGAATGAGCTGTGATTCTTTCGGGAGGCTGCCGTCCGGCAGTCTCGTAAGCCAATCTGATGATGCTTTTAATCCAAAAAGAGAGAGAGGTAGAAGTTGCTTTTTGACCTCTCCTTTTACCTGAATAAACAACAAACAAGGAAGATGTTTGTCTAAAATCCTTTGTAGCATCTAAATAGAATTTTAGAGCGCGAACAACATCCAAATTGTGCAACAAACGTTCCTTCTTTGAAACTGGTTTCGGACACAGAGAAGGTACGATAATCTCCTGGTTAATGTTTTTGTTAGAAACAACTTTTGGAAGAAAACCAGGTTTAGTACGGAAAACCACCTTATCTGCATGGAACACCAGATAAGGAGGAGAACACTGCAGAGCAGATAATTCTGAAACTCTTCTAGCAGAAGAAATTGCAACTAAAAACAAAACTTTCCAAGATAATAACTTAATATCAACGGAATGTAAGGGTTCAAACGGAACCCCCTGAAGAACTGAAAGAACTAAATTGAGACTCCAAGGAGGAGTCAAAGGTTTGTAAACAGGCTTGATTCTAACCAGAGCCTGAACAAAGGCTTGAACATCTGGCACAGCTGCCAGCTTTTTGTGAAGTAACACCGACAAGGCAGAAATCTGTCCTTTCAGGGAACTTGCCGATAATCCTTTTTCCAATCCTTCTTGAAGGAAGGATAGAATCCTAGGAATCTTAACCTTGTCCCAAGGGAATCCTTTAGATTCACACCAACAGATATATTTTTTCCAAATTTTGTGGTAAATCTTTCTAGTTACAGGCTTTCTGGCCTGAACAAGAGTATCGATAACAGAATCTGAGAAACCTCGCTTCGATAAAATCAAGCGTTCAATCTCCAAGCAGTCAGCTGGAGTGAAACCAGATTCGGATGTTCGAACGGACCCTGAACAAGAAGGTCTCGTCTCAAAGGTAGCTTCCAAGGTGGAGCCGATGACATATTCACCAGATCTGCATACCAAGTCCTGCGTGGCCACGCAGGAGCTATCAAGATCACCGACGCCCTCTCCTGATTGATCCTGGCTACCAGCCTGGGGATGAGAGGAAACGGCGGGAACACATAAGCTAGTTTGAAGGTCCAAGGTGCTACTAGTGCATCCACTAGAGCCGCCTTGGGATCCCTGGATCTGGACCCGTAGGAGGGAACTTTGAAGTTCTGACGAGAGGCCATTAGATCCATGTCTGGAATGCCCCACAGCTGAGTGACTTGGGCAAAGATTTCCGGATGGAGTTCCCACTCCCCCGGATGCAATGTCTGACGACTCAGAAAATCCGCTTCCCAATTCTCCACTCCCGGGATGTGGATAGCAGACAGGTGGCAGGAGTGAGACTCCGCCCATAGAATAATCTTGGTCACTTCTTCCATCGCTAGGGAACTCCTTGTTCCCCCCTGATGGTTGATGTACGCAACAGTCGTCATGTTGTCTGATTGAAACCGTATGAACTTGGTCCTCGCTAGCTGAGGCCAAGCCTTGAGAGCATTGAATATCGCTCTCAGTTCCAGAATATTTATCGGTAGAAGAGATTCTTCCCGAGACCAAAGACCCTGAGCTTTCAGGGATCCCCAGACCGCGCCCCAGCCCATCAGACTGGCGTCGGTCGTGACAATGACCCACTCTGGTCTGCGGAATATCATCCCTTGTGACAGGTTGTCCAGGGACAGCCACCAACGGAGTGAGTCTCTGGTCCTCTGATTTACTTGTATCTTTGGAGACAAGTCTGTATAGTTAAACACTAAAAAACTCTAAGCCATCTCCGTGGAGATGTTGCCTGTACAACGGCAAAGAGAATGACTGGGGTAGGCGGAGCCTAGGAGGGATCATGTGACCAGCTTTGCTGGGCTCTTTGCCATTTCCTGTTGGGGAAGAGAATATCCCACAAGTAAGGATGACGCCGTGGACCGGACACACCTATGTTGGAGAAATCAGAAATTTGCTCACCAGTATGTCGACGCGTTTCGGCCCTCCTAGGCCTTTCTCAAGACAATACTGGTCTGTATGTCTCTGGGAGCTTTATACCCTAATACCATAGGTGATTGGTTCTATTTTGGCGCCAAAAGTCGGGGTCTGCCCTTTCCTGTTTAGCCCAGTGTTACATGGGAAATGTAGTTTGTTTTTTTTTTGTTGTTGTTGTTGTTGTCTCTTATGTTTTAAAAGATATCTGTATTTGATTCACTTCATACGTGTTTATTATTTATATCGTATGTGTTATTGTTTGGGGGCATCTCTTATCTTACTAATGTAATGTATATCAAGCGGTGTATCTTATTTTTGATATCCCCACTTCCGGGGTGTTTAACTTACTATCCCTTCCGGTTCTTTTATCTGTAGCCAACTCCAATAGGTTTAACAACCTCTTTAAACTAATGTGAGACCTGACCCCCACACGCTTCCTAAAAAGCCTCTTTATTATATGCAAAACCCAATCCTCATTTCATTTACTCTTTTACATCCACGGAACAAATTCTAAGTAAACCTCGCATTTTCAGCATGTGACTTATTCACACAAATTTCTATATTTGTGATATGTACATATATAACTTTTAAAGAATTTTCAGAGAACTTTTAACAACTCTAAATGCCCTTGAAGAGATTTTTTACATATTTTACGATTTTTTATGATATTTTACAGTTTTAAATCCCTAGGTATTTGTGAAATACGCACCGATCATAGCACATACAATAATCAGCATATACACATATACGTTAAGGCTGTTTTGTATATATGCATTAAAGAATCAAACACTGGCTTATATAGACACAATCAGGACAACAATGGACTCCTAACCCATTATATAGTCATGCAGGCCATATAGAAAGGGTCCAGACAAGACTAAGGTTCCAAATTAGATAAACATCCGGCAATAGTACAACCGGATAAGAATAAATACACACTTCCGGTAAAAGCGAAACCGGAATTAGCGAGAGCGAAACCGGAAGTAGCGAAACCGGATGTTAAGCTACAGATAAAAGAACCGGAAGGGATAGTAAGTTAAACACCCCGGAAGTGGGGATATCAAAAATAAGATTCACCGCCTGATATACATTACATTAGTAAGATAAGAGATGCCCCCAAACAATAACATATACGATATAAATAATAAACACGTATGAAGTGAATCAAATACAGATATCTTTTAAAACATAAGAGACAACAACAACAAAAAAAAAAAAAAAAACTACATTTCCCATGTAACACTGGGCTAAACAGGAAAGGGCAGACCCCGACTTTTGGCGCCAAAATAGAACCAATCACCTATGGTATTAGGGTATAAAGCTCCCAGAGACATACAGACCAGTATTGTCTTGAGAAAGGCCTAGGAGGGCCGAAACGCGTCGACATACTGGTGAGCAAATTTCTGATTTTATTATACCACATATAGACGTTATTACACTATTGCACTTTATTTCACCCACAGATTAGGAGGAGGACTTTGGACCTACCCGCCACATTATTTTACTTTTTTTCTTCTGCATTTTTATAATCTACATTTTTATATATTTTTTATATTCTGCATTCTTATAATCTCCTTCACGTCTACCACAGCTATTGGAGTTTATTTTGGAAGTTAATCATCTAGGATTTCTTTGAACGTACTTACCCACCATATTTTTTGAACACTTTGATATTTATTTGTGGATTAATTTTTTAATTTTTTACAATTTTTTATAATTTTTTACAATTTTTGTGGAACACTTTTGCAATTTTTGTGGAACACTCTGATATATATATATATATATATTTTTTTTTTTTTGGAACACTGTGATTTTCCAAAGAGACATTTTTTAAGAAACTATTTGAGAGACATAAATTTCTTCATTTTTTCAACAAATTTTATTTCCAATTATACACAATTGGATTGCTCCTACACTTTTATTTATATTGTATTTCTATCACTTATACTTTTATACTGCATCTGTATTGTTGACATCTGTATTATTGACATTGTACTACGCCAACTTTGTCCATTTACATCACATCTGCTGTTTGTAAATATCTGTGCTTAAACTGCACTTTATAGACCATAATACTATGGTCTTAGACTGTTGTCGGAGCTAATGTAATATTTGTTCCAACACCACAGATATAGGTAACACTATATCCTTAAGACTTATATCTCATGGATCCATAGAGGTTTTAGGAAGAATTTTAGAAGCTTTTTAATTTGTATGTATTATATTGTATTTTCATTGTATATTAACTGTAATAAATACATTCAATTTTTAACATATCCATACCTCACAGTCCTTTTAAGCTTCCCAGCGCTCACTATATCACACAATTGTAGTCACATCCCAAGTCCACTAGGGGACTTTTGCCAGTGAGCATAAGGCTGTAAAATACTAGCGCTCGGTCTACCATACACACGTTTTAAGATTCCCTATACACCTAGTTTGTATCCTGAGCAGCAGTAACAATTTTCACGATTATATTAAGATACCTAAGAGGGCTTTCACCAAAGGTTATATAACACATCAATTAACAACCCAATTCCTCTATCACATTCATATAACTTCTAAAGAGTCTTTCTCTAACCTTGTCTTAACTTTAGAGGAGATAATATGGATGCACTAGTGACACTAAGAAGAGATATTACATTTAATATCTCAACAACATTATCTGACACTCAGACAGATCCAGAAAGACTAGACATCACCTCTATTTTTAAAAATCTAGAAAAACTTCTCACATCAGAAGTCAGATATAAAGCTGAAATATCCTATTTGAATAAATGTCTGGAACTAGAGATAATTCCCAAAGGCTTATGTATTAAGAAAGACTGTGCATTCCAGCTAGTAGATCCACAATTTGCAAATAAATGGGCTGAGATTCTTCTAGACGCATCGAAACAACTAATTAGATTAATCATAGAATATAGAACGTCCCTAATCAAGAAATTAGACAACGAAATTAAAGATGATGAAGTCATGTTAAACAACATAGACCTAACAGACTCAGAATCAAAAGAACTTATAGAAAATAAAGAAAGCTTGGTAAAAAGAATCACGAAAATTAGGGACGATATAATTACTAAGAAAACCAAGAAACTAAATAGAGAACTCAACATGAAAAAACAAAATGAGTCAAACCTCATAGAGATGGAGGAAACACAAAACAAAGATAATAAAAACATGATAGATCAAGGCACTGATCAGGAACAAAGCTACTATAATATAAAAAATAGAGAGAATTGGTCAGAGACTAAGACAAACTCAAGAGGAAACGGATACCCTTATGATGGACCTAACAACTTACATAGAAGGGACAGAGAAGAACACTTCCCACAAAGGAGGACATGGGGATATCGAGGCCCAAGAAGGGAGGAGATACCATTCGAAACAAGATACTGGCATAACCAAAATGAGAGAAGGTATCATACCCGCAGAGACAACTATGACTTGAGAGGATATGAACGGGAACCAAGATCGGAAGGGGAAAGATTTAACAGATACCCCAACCAGGAAAGAAGGACCTACCAGTCAAATTATAATATGAGAAGGTATAACACAAACTATAGATACAACAACCAAAAAAGAGATGGAGGGGCCTCCCCAATAAGGAACGGCTTTGAAAGGAGAATTTCATTCAACGACCATACACAGTACAACCATGATTATGGTAGAAGAAACAACTATGTCGATCATAGATCCAACTATGATCAATATACGCCTATGAATCATAGGAACACATATCGGAGACAAAGCTGGAGAGATGACCCCCCCATGTATCATACAAATCATAGCGACATAAGACAAAGGAATGACTCTAAGGGAGAACAAAGACAGGGCACCCATATATCCCAACCTCATAAGGGTAACCAGAATCCAGGCAACATCACAAACCCAAACATGTCTACTGCTGACCAAGTTTTTTTAGGGGGAAGTCCCCAACCCCCCCGAGAAAAAGAGAAAGAGAGAATAACAATGAAGAGGAAGAACATAGAGCTAGAAGAGTCAAGAAGCCCAAACCAAAAAAGAAGACCCATCGAGGCAATAGAGGAGGTGCGAAATTAAGAAAGGCTAAAGAAAGAAAAGAAAGACAAAAGACTACATCATGCCACAGTAGTACCAGCAAAGAACCGACTATTCCAAAGAATAAGGGAATATATAATCTCAGTTCCAAACCATTGTCAGAGGAAGAAGTATCAGTACTATCATATGGTCTTAATTTTGCTCCAGCAAAAGGAATGGACAAATTCCAAACCTTTATAGGGATAAAGGAATTTGTAAGAAAGCTAACATTAAAGAGACATTTTTCAAGAACACCACTTGAAAACAGAATTTATGTTTACCTGATAAATTACTTTCTCCAACGGTGTGTCCGGTCCACGGCGTCATCCTTACTTGTGGGATATTCTCTTCCCCAACAGGAAATGGCAAAGAGCCCAGCAAAGCTGGTCACATGATCCCTCCTAGGCTCCGCCTTCCCCAGTCATTCAACCGACGTAAAGGAGGAATATTTGCATAGGAGAAACCATATGATACCGTGGTGACTGTAGTTAAAGAAAATAAATTATCAGACCTGATTAAAAAACCAGGGCGGGCCGTGGACCGGACACACCGTTGGAGAAAGTAATTTATCAGGTAAACATAAATTCTGTTTTCTCCAACATAGGTGTGTCCGGTCCACGGCGTCATCCTTACTTGTGGGAACCAATACCAAAGCTTTAGGACACGGATGAAGGGAGGGAGCAAATCAGGTCACCTAAATGGAAGGCACCACGGCTTGCAAAACCTTTCTCCCAAAAATAGCCTCAGAAGAAGCAAAAGTATCAAACTTGTAAAATTTGGTAAAAGTGTGCAGTGAAGACCAAGTCGCTGCCTTACATATCTGATCAACAGAAGCCTCGTTCTTGAAGGCCCATGTGGAAGCCACAGCCCTAGTGGAATGAGCTGTGATTTGTTCAGGAGGCTGCCGTCCGGCAGTCTCATAAGCCAATCTGATGATGCTTTTAATCCAAAAAGAGAGAGAGGTAGAAGTTTTGACCTCTCCTTTTACCAGAATAAACAACAAACAAGGAAGATGTTTGTCTAAAATCCTTTGTAGCATCTAAATAGAATTTTAGAGCGCGAACAACATCCAAATTGTGCAACAAACGTTCCTTCTTTGAAACTGGATTCGGACACAAAGAAGGCACGACTATCTCCTGGTTAATGTTTTTGTTAGAAACAACTTTCGGAAGAAAACCAGGTTTAGTACGTAAAACCACCTTATCTGCATGGAACACCAGATAAGGAGGAGAACACTGCAGAGCAGATAATTCTGAAACTCTTCTAGCAGAAGAAATTGCAACCAAAAACAAAACTTTCCAAGATAATAACTTAATATCAACGGAATGTAAGGGTTCAAACGGAACCCCCTGAAGAACTGAAATAACTAAATTGAGACTCCAAGGAGGAGTCAAAGGTTTGTAAACAGGCTTGATTCTAACCAGAGCCTGAACAAAGGCTTGAACATCTGGCACAGCTGCCAGCTTTTTGTGAAGTAACACAGACAAGGCAGAAATCTGTCCCTTCAAGGAACTTGCAGATAATCCTTTCTCCAATCCTTCTTGAAGAAAGGATAGAATCTTAGGAATTTTTACCTTGTCCCAAGGGAATCCTTTAGATTCACACCAACAGATATATTTTTTCCATATTTTGTGGTAAATTTTTCTAGTTACAGGCTTTCTGGCCTGAACAAGAGTATCCATAACAGAATCTGAGAACCCTCGCTTTGATAAGATCAAGCGTTCAATCTCCAAGCAGTCAGTTGGAGTGAGACCAGATTCGGATGTTCGAACGGACCTTGAACAAGAAGGTCTCGTCTCAAAGGTAGCTTCCATGGTGGAGCCGATGACATATTCACCAGGTCTGCATACCAAGTCCTGCGTGGCCACGCAGGAGCTATCAAGATCACCGATGCCCTCTCCTGATTGATCCTGGCTACCAGCCTGGGGATGAGAGGAAACGGCGGGAATACATAAGCTAGTTTGAAGGTCCAAGGTGCTACTAGTGCATCTACTAGAGTCGCCTTGGGATCCCTGGATCTGGACCCGTAGCAAGGAACCTTGAAGTTCTGACGAGAGGCCATCAGATCCATGTCTGGATATCAGACTGGCGTCGGTCGTGACAATGACCCACTCTGGTCTGCGGAAGCTCATCCCCTGTGACAGGTTGTCCAGGGACAGCCACCAACGGAGTGAATCTCTGGTCCTCTGATTTACTTGTATCGTCGGAGACAAGTCTGTATAGTCCCCATTCCACTGACTGAGCATGCACAGTTGTAATGGTCTTAGATGAATGCGCGCAAAAGGAACTATGTCCATTGCCGCTACCATCAAACCTATCACTTCCATGCACTGCGCTATGGAAGGAAGAGGAACGGAATGAAGTATTTGACAAGAGTTTAGAAGTTTTGTTTTTCTGGCCTCTGTCAGAAAAATCCTCATTTCTAAGGAGTCTATTATTGTTCCCAAGAAGGGAACCCTCGTTGACAGAGATAGAGAACTCTTTTCTACGTTCACTTTCCATCCGTGAGATCTGAGGAAGGCCAGGACAATGTCCGTGTGAGCCTTTGCTTGAGGAAGGGACGACGCTTGAATCAGAATGTCGTCCAAGTAAGGTACTACTGCAATGCCCCTTGGTCTTAGCACCGCTAGAAGGGACCCTAGTACCTTTGTGAAAATCCTTGGAGCAGTGGCTAATCCGAACGGAAGTGCCACGAACTGGTAATGCTTGTCCAGGAATGCGAACCTTAGGAACCGATGATGTTCCTTGTGGATAGGAATATGTAGATACGCATCCTTTAAATCCACCGTGGTCATGAATTGACCTTCCTGGATGGAAGGAAGAATTGTTCGAATGGTTTCCATTTTGAACGATGGAACCTTGAGAAACTTGTTTAGGATCTTGAGATCTAAGATTGGTCTGAACGTTCCCTCTTTTTTGGGAACTACGAACAGATTGGAGTAGAGCCCCATCCCTTGTTCTCCTAATGGAACAGGATGAATCACTCCCATTTTTAACAGGTCTTCTACACAATGTAAGAATGCCTGTTTTTTTATGTGGTCTGAAGACAATTGAGACCTGTGGAACCTCCCCCTTGGGGGAAGCCCCTTGAATTCCAGAAGATAACCTTGGGAGACTATTTCTAGCGCCCAAGGATCCAGAACATCTCTTGCCCAAGCCTGAGCGAAGAGAGAGAGTCTGCCCCCCACCAGATCCGGTCCCGGATCGGGGGCCAACATCTCATGCTGTCTTGGTAGCAGTGGCAGGTTTCTTGGCCTGATTTCCCTTGTTCCAGCCTTGCATTGGTCTCCAGGCTGGCTTGGCTTGAGAAGTATTACCCTCTTGCTTAGAGGACGTAGCACTTGGGGCTGGTCCGTTTCTACGAAAGGGACGAAAATTAGGTTTATTTTTGGCCTTGAAAGACCTATCCTGAGGAAGGGCGTGGCCCTTGCCCCCAGTGATATCAGAGATAATCTCTTTCAAGTCAGGGCCAAACAGCGTTTTCCCCTTGAAAGGAATGTTAAGCAATTTGTTCTTGGAAGACGCATCCGCTGACCAAGATTTTAACCAAAGCGCTCTGCGCGACACAATAGCAAACCCAGAATTTTTCGCCGCTAACCTAGCCAATTGCAAAGTGGCGTCTAGGGTGAAAGAATTAGCCAATTTGAGAGCACGGATTCTGTCCATAATCTCCTCATAAGAAGGAGAATTACTAGTGATCGCCTTTTCTAGCTCATCGAACCAGAAACACGCGGCTGTAGTGACAGGGACAATGCATGAAATTGGTTGTAGAAGGTAACCTTGCTGAACAAACATCTTTTTAAGCAAACCTTCTAATTTTTTATCCATAGGATCTTTGAAAGCACAACTATCTTCTATGGGTATAGTGGTGCGTTTGTTTAGAGTAGAAACCGCCCCCTCGACCTTGGGGACTGTCTGCCATAAGTCCTTTCTGGGGTCGACCATAGGAAACAATTTTTTAAATATGGGGGGAGGGACGAAAGGTATACCGGGCCTTTCCCATTCTTTATTTACAATGTCCGCCACCCGCTTGGGTATAGGAAAAGCTTCGGGGGGCCCCGGGACCTCAAGGAACTTGTCCATTTTACATAGTTTCTCTGGGATGACCAAATTCTCACAATCATCCAGAGTGGATAACACCTCCTTAAGCAGAGCGCGGAGATGTTCCAACTTAAATTTAAATGTAATCACATCAGGTTCAGCTTGTTGAGAAATTTTCCCTGAATCTGAAATTTCTCCCTCAGACAAAACCTCCCTGGCCCCCTCAGACTGGTGTAGGGGCCCTTCAGAAACAATATCATCAGCGTCCTCATGCTCTTCAGTATTTTCTAAAACAGAGCAGTCGCGCTTTCGCTGATAAGTGGGCATTTTGGCTAAAATGTTTTTGATAGAATTATCCATTACAGCCGTTAATTGTTGCATAGTAAGGAGTATTGGCGCGCTAGATGTACTAGGGGCCTCCTGTGTGGGCAAGACTGGTGTAGACGAAGGAGGGGATGATGCAGTACCATGCTTACTCCCCTCACTTGAGGAATCATCTTGGGCATCATTTTCTCTAAATTTTGTGTCACATAAATCACATCTATTTAAATGAGAAGGAACCTTGGCTTCCCCACATTCAGAACACAGTCTATCTGGCAGTTCAGACATGTTAAACAGGCATAAACTTGATAACAAAGTACAAAAAACGTTTTAAAATAAAACCGTTACTGTCACTTTAAATTTTAAACTGAACACACTTTATTACTGCAATTGCGAAAAAGTATGAAGGAATTGTTCAAAATTCAGCAAAATTTCACCACAGTGTCTTAAAGCCTTAAAAGTATTGCACACCAAATTTGGAAGCTTTAACCCTTAAATTAACGGAACCGGAGCCGTTTTTATATTTAACCCCTTTACAGTCCCTGGTATCTGCTTTGCTGAGACCCAACCAAGCCCAAAGGGGAATACGATACCAAATGACGCCTTCAGAAAGTTTTTTCTATGTATCAGAGCTCCTCACACATGCATCTGCATGTCATGCTTCTCAAAAACAAGTGCGCAATACAGGCGCGAAAATGAGACTCTGCCTATGATTAGGGAAAGCCCCTAGAGCATAAGGTGTCCAATACAGTGCCTGCCGGTTATTTTACAAAATTCCCAAGAATAAAATAATTCCTCAAGGCTATGGAGTATAAAATATGTTTATATATAAATCGATTTAGCCCAGAAAATGTCTACAGTCTTAAAAAGCCCTTGTGAAGCCCTTATTTACTGTCTGTAATAAAAATGGCTTACCGGATCCCATAGGGAAAATGACAGCTTCCAGCATTACATCGTCTTGTTAGAATGTGTCATACCTCAAGCAGCAAAAGTCTGCTCACTGTTCCCCCAACTGAAGTTAATTCCTCTCAACAGTCCTGTGTGGAACAGCCATCGATTTTAGTAACGGTTGCTAAAATCATTTTCCTCTTACAAACAGAAATCTTCATCTCTTTTCTGTTTCAGAGTAAATAGTACATACCAGCACTATTTTAAAATAACAAACTCTTGATTGAATAATAAAAACTACAGTTAAACACTAAAAAACTCTAAGCCATCTCCGTGGAGATGTTGCCTGTACAACGGCAAAGAGAATGACTGGGGAAGGCGGAGCCTAGGAGGGATCATGTGACCAGCTTTGCTGGGCTCTTTGCCATTTCCTGTTGGGGAAGAGAATATCCCACAAGTAAGGATGACGCCGTGGACCGGACACACCTATGTTGGAGAAAGAAACATTATCCAGCAAAGGCAATCATCAGAGGATTACTACATACATACAGACCTCAAACCCAGATCAACTTACTATCCGGTAAGCAGCAAAGGCACAGCGATAGAAACCTTCGAGGCAAATGTATGCCGAGACATAAAAAACCTCAACTCAAGAAAGACAAAACAGATAAAACATAACCTAACAAGATCACAAATGGGAACTATAAGAAAACTCGAAAGAAACCACGAACTGATAATTAAGCCGGCAGACAAAGGCGGCGGAATTGTCGTAATGGATAAAGAAAGGTATGAGGAAGAATGTAAGAGAATTCTAGATGATGAGAAGACTTATGAAAAACTCCGAAATAACCCTGTGGATAGATACAAAACAGAATTGGAAGCTCTACTAACAGAAGCCAAAACACAGGGGATACTGAATGAAAAAGAATTTAACTACATCAAAGTATCACATCCGATCACTCCGGTCTTTTATCAATTACCCAAGATTCACAAGTCCCTAAAAAACCCGCCAGGAAGACCTATCATCTCGGGCATAGGGTCCCTGTCTAGCAACCTCTCGGAGTACGTTGATAGGAACCTACAAAAATATGTCACAAGGCTCCCATCGTACCTGAGGGATTCGACTCAAGTACTATCCACACTTGATAAGCTAGTATGGGATGAAAACTACATACTAGCAACATGCGACGTTACATCGCTCTACACGTGCATCCCACATGAGGCAGGCTTAGAAGCAGTGAATTCTTTTTTACTAAAAGATCCTGAAGTACTTGATGGACAACGTATCTTCATACTAGAAAGCATAAAATACATCCTGAGTCACAACTATTTTTATAACAACAACACATTCTTTAGACAAATTTGCGGAACAGCAATGGGGACCAGGTTCGCGCCTAGCTACGCTAATTTATATATGGGCCACTGGGAACAAATATTCTGGGACTCATGCCCAGCAGGCGCGGACCTGGTTCTATACTCAAGATATATAGACGATATTCTTATCGTCTGGAAGGGGTCAATCGAAGATCTAATATATACCATTGACGTGATGAATAAAAATCAGAGAAATCTCAAGTTCACGTTTGAATATAGTTATAACAAAATAAACTTCCTTGATCTTACAATAGAGGTGAAAAACGGCAAGATTGAAACATCTACTTATTTCAAAAAAGTAGACTGTAACAACTACATTCACAGTATGAGTTGCCACCACCCCACCTGGAAGGCTAACATTCCAAAAGGACAACTTCTAAGGGTAAGAAAAAACTGTTCCAATCACAGCAAATGGGTTGAACAAGCAGATATACTAAAAGGAAGATTCCTAGAAAGGGGGTACAAGGAGGAAAATCTGGTGGAAAAGATAGAGGAAGTTGGCAAAACCGACAGAAACAGTCTGCTGAAGTACAAGACAAAAACGACAATAGGAGAAGAAGACAGTAGCATAAATGTACCGATGATAACAGAATATAGTTCTAACAGACATATACTCGAAAGAATCATCAGGAAACACTGGGTCATCCTAAAAGAAGATGATGTGATCGGCGAAAAACTGACACCTCAACCGAGATTTATATATAGAAAAACCGATAACCTAAAAGGCATACTGGCCCTGACTGTCCTGAAGAACAGAAGAAAGGCTATCACAAACTACCAGGGAAAAGCAATCAAAGGCTTCTTCCCGTGCCCGAACTGCAAGGCCTGTAGGAGTGGAGTCAAAACGAACAAATTCTTTGCACATAACAAGAGGGATGAACACAAGATACAAGACCTCATCAGGTGTCAAGATAAGGGAGTCATCTACATAATATTCTGCCCATGCGGCCTACAATATGTAGGACAAACTTCAAGAACACTAAAAGACAGAATAAGGGAGCATATATTATGCATTGAAAAACTGGATAAAGACACGCCACTGTATAGACACTTCTCCATAACCCATAAAGGTAATATAAAAGACTTTAAATTCTTCGGGATACAAAAGATAGAGAAAAACTGGCGAGGAGGAAACTACGAGAAGAAACTGCTATTCAATGAATCCAAATGGATCTTTACATTGGATTGCCTTTTCCCCAAGGGACTAAATCACAAAGAGGATCTGTCACACTTGCTGTCTTTACGAAAAGACTAGACAGCAAATGCTACTCCTTATAGATGATGCATAAAATGAATTTACCATTAAATATCCTTATCAAGCAAAAGCATACCAATAAAAGCATGTGTTTTCACACTAGCTGGATTGCACGCTCTAGATTGATAGAACAGAAGACAGAATCCGCCATATTAGGTCCCCAGATATTCATCAATAGATTGAAGAAATTGAGAAATAGGAGCCCTTTCCCTCTCCATTCTTCTCTGAGGAAAATATATAACTAACTAAACTCTCTTCCTAAGCACCTAGAATACAAAATACAATATACACCGGAGAGGTTCTCTCCCTGAAGTACACCAGCAAAAACCATTCTCTCCTCCATGTACAAATAATTTAAATAAAGACGTCCAAATTACTGCAGACAAGCGACTTTAACTATCAACATTCATTTATGCCAACTCCAATAGGTTTAACAACCTCTTTAAACTAATGTGAGACCTGACCCCCACACGCTTCCTAAAAAGCCTCTTTATTATATGCAAAACCCAATCCTCATTTCATTTACTCTTTTACATCCACGGAACAAATTCTAAGTAAACCTCGCATTTTCAGCATGTGACTTATTCACACAAATTTCTATATTTGTGATATGTACATATATAACTTTTAAAGAATTTTCAGAGAACTTTTAACAACTCTAAATGCCCTTGAAGAGATTTTTTACATATTTTACGATTTTTTATGATATTTTACAGTTTTAAATCCCTAGGTATTTGTGAAATACGCACCGATCATAGCACATACAATAATCAGCATATACACATATACGTTAAGGCTGTTTTGTATATATGCATTAAAGAATCAAACACTGGCTTATATAGACACAATCAGGACAACAATGGACCCCTAACCCATTATATAGTCATGCAGGCCATATAGAAAGGGTCCAGACAAGACTAAGGTTCCAAATTAGATAAACATCCGGCAATAGTACAACCGGATAAGAATAAATACACACTTCCGGTAAAAGCGAAACCGGAATTAGCGAGAGCGAAACCGGAAGTAGCGAAACCGGATGTTAAGCTACAGATAAAAGAACCGGAAGGGATAGTAAGTTAAACACCCCGGAAGTGGGGATATCAAAAATAAGATACACCGCCTGATATACATTACATTAGTAAGATAAGAGATGCCCCCAAACAATAACACATACGATATAAATAATAAACACGTATGAAGTGAATCAAATACAGATATCTTTTAAAACATAAGAGACAACAAAAAAAAAAACAAAAAAAAAAAACTACATTTCCCATGTAACACTGGGCTAAACAGGAAAGGGCAGACCCCGACTTTTGGCGCCAAAATAGAACCAATCACCTATGGTATTAGGGTATAAAGCTCCCAGAGACATACAGACCAGTATTGTCTTGAGAAAGGCCTAGGAGGGCCGAAACGCGTCGACATACTGGTGAGCAAATTTCTGATTTTATTATACCACATATAGACGTTATTACACTATTGCACTTTATTTCACCCACAGATTAGGAGGAGGACTTTGGACCTACCCGCCACATTATTGTACTTTTTTTCTTCTGCATTTTTATAATCTACATTTTTATATATTTTTTATATTCTGCATTCTTATAATCTCCTTCACGTCTACCACAGCTATTGGAGTTTATTTTGGAAGTTAATCATCTAGGATTTCTTTGAACGTACTTACCCACCATATTTTTTGAACACTTTGATATTTATTTGTGGATTAATTTTTTAATTTTTTACAATTTTTTATAATTTTTTACAATTTTTGTGGAACACTTTTGCAATTTTTGTGGAACACTCTGATATATATATATATATATATATATATATATATATATATATATATATTTTTTTTTTATTTTTTTTTTATTTTTTTTTGGAACACTGTGATTTTCCAAAGAGACATTTTTTAAGAAACTATTTGAGAGACATAAATTTCTTCATTTTTTCAACAAATTTTATTTCCAATTATACACAATTGGATTGCTCCTACACTTTTATTTATATTGTATTTCTATCACTTATACTTTTATACTGCATCTGTATTGTTGACATCTGTATTATTGACATTGTACTACGCCAACTTTGTCCATTTACATCACATCTGCTGTTTGTAAATATCTGTGCTTAAACTGCACTTTATAGACCATAATACTATGGTCTTAGACTGTTGTCGGAGCTAATGTAATATTTGTTCCAACACCACAGATATAGGTAACACTATATCCTTAAGACTTATATCTCATGGATCCATAGAGATTTTAGGAAGAATTTTAGAAGCTTTTTAATTTGTATGTATTATATTGTATTTTCATTGTATATTAACTGTAATAAATACATTCAATTTTTAACATATCCATACCTCACAGTCCTTTTAAGCTTCCCAGAGCTCACTATATCACACAATTGTAGTCACATCCCAAGTCCACTAGGGGACTTTTGCCAGTGAGCATAAGGCTGTAAAATACTAGCGCTCGGTCTACCATACACACATAAAAAAGGGGTGGGCCTCATGGACTCTTGCCAATATGAAATAAATGAACTTATCAGGTAAGTTCTTACATAAATTATGTTTTCTTGCATGTAATTGGCAAGAGTCCATGAGCTAGTGACATATGGGATAGCAATACCCAAGATGTGGAACTCCACGCAAGAGTCACTAGAGAGGGAGGGATAAAAACAAAAACAGCCATTTTCCGCTGAAAAAAAATAATCCACAACCCAAAATATAAATTTAATCTCATAAATGAAAGGAAAAAAACTTGAATCAAAAGCAGAATAATCAAACTGAAACAGCTGCCTGAAGAACTTTTCTACCAAAAACTGCTTCCAAAGAAGCAAATACATCAAAACGGTAGAATTTAGTAAATGTATGCAAAGAAGACCAAGTTGCTGAATGTTTGGTAGGTTTAGACTGTCTAGCTGGTGGGGAATCTAGCACACCTGAAGTAAACTTTATCCCAAAGTTTAAAGAGTTATAGTTAGTTGTAGTAGGTGGCGCAAAACAAGTTGCTATTCCCAATGTGTCTTACTATAAATATGTGTGATAATATGTGGGCTCAATATATGTTAATGTTTTGATGAGTCCTAATTTTATATTCTCTTTTGGAAAAAAATGGATGTCGAAACTATTTAAGAAATAAATATGATCCTTTATTTGATTATGGTAAATTTACCCAATAGTAGTGATGCTAAAAGTACAGTTAAACAAAAATTATTACAATTCCTTCAAAGTTTAAAAAATGACACCGGTGTCTATGTATAAAAATGTACATAATATATAAAAAATAAATTAAATTAAAATAATAACGTTGAAATCTTATAATTTATACAGTTTTGGGTTTATCACAAGTTGTAATTTCTAACAGAATGTTTGTAGATACAATTTTATAGTGGATAAAACAATAGTTGCTGTATAGTTCATATAGGATACTTTGTTTCAAGTTCAGCTATGCAATTGAGATCTTATCTTAGGCAACTATATATCAAATGTAGAGGTATGTTGGTGCGATTTTTATCACACTATAAGTATACAAATTAGTACCTTGAAGTGTATCTGTTTGATATCACTTTTGTGAGATAATTGCGGTTAAATAAACGCCGCTATGCCAGTGTTTTGATTAAGTTTCAAGATCAAGCTGGTGGCAGTTCTATATGAGCTGCTGGCGGTTAAATAAATGCCGCTTTGGTTTCCTCTTATTAGGTGGGCTTATCTGTTTGCTGCGAGAAAATTCACTTTTATATAAGTGTTTGGGTAGTTGTCGTGGCCGCTCAGTTACCTTATCCTTTGTCGGTCAGTGACTGATCGCGCTCTTAAGGGTTTCTTGGTGGGATCTTCGTTGCGGTTAAGTGCTAACCGTTTGCTGATGTTTTTTAAGTATCTCCGGTTTTTCTATTCTGTGGCTTGTCTGTCGGTCAGTGACCGATCACGATGGTATGGTTGTTGGATAACCTCCTGATGTGGAATTTTTGCGTGCCTTTCCGGTATGTTGTTCCCAGGTTTCTTAGATGTCGGTCAGTGACCGATCTGGGTGCTGAAATGTGGTTGTTGGGATAAGTTGAAAGTTTGTAGGATAAGTAGAAAAAGGATTTCTAGTTATCAATGTGATCTTTGCGGTTAAATATATGCCGCTCAGTGGGAACTTGAATATTTCAACTGGGTATAGCTGGTATTCACTTTGTCTTCTCAAATCCTGTGCAGGTGTGCTCTGGTATCAACATGTTTCGGCTGGACAGCCTTTTTCAAGATCCAAGATTTCAAGACCAAGTTGCTGCTTTGCAAATCTGATCAACTGAAGCTTCATTCTTAAAAGCCCACGATGTAGAGACTGATCTAGTAGAATGAGCTGTAATTCTCTGAGGCGGGGCTTGACCGACTCCAAATAAGCTTGATGAATCAAAAGCTTTAACCACGAAGCCAAGGAAACAGCAGAAGCCTTCTGACCTTTCCTAGAACCAAAAAATGTAACAAAAAGACTAGAAGTCTTCCTGAAATCTTTAGTAGCTTCAACATAATATTTCAAAGCTCTTACCACATCCAAAGAATGTAAGGATCTCTCCAAATAATTCTTAGGATTAGGACACAAGGAAGGAACAACAATTTCTCTACTAATGTTGTTAGAATTCACAACCTTAGGTAAGAATTTAAATGAAGTCCGCAAAACCGCCTTATCTTGAGGAAAAATCAGAAAAGGAGCTTCACAAGAGAGCAGATAATTCAGAAACTCTTCTACCAGAAGAGATGGCCAAAAGGAACAACACTTTCCAAGAAAGTAGTTTAATGTCCAAAGAATGAATAGGCTCAAACTGAGGAGCCTGTAAAGCTTTTAAAACTAAAGACTCCAAGGAGGAGAGATTGATTTAATGACAGGCTTGATACGAACAAAAGCCTGCACAAAACAATGAATATCAGGAAGCTTAGAAATCTTTCTGTGAAATAAAACAGAAAGAGCAGAGAATTGTCCCTTCAAGGAACTTGCAGACAAACACTTATCCAAACCATCCTGAAGAAACTGTAAAATTCTAGGAATTCTAAAAGAATGCCAAGTGAATTTATGAGAACACCATAAAATGTAAGTCTTCCAAACTCGATAATAAATCTTTCTAGAAACAGATTTACGAGCCTGCAACATAGTATTAATCACATGAGTCAGAGAAACCTCTATGACTAAGCGTTCAATCTCCATACCTTCAAATTTAATGATTTGAGATCCTGATGGAAAAACGGACCTTGAGATAGGTCTGGCCTTAGTGAAAGTGGCCAACTGGACATCCGAACAAGAACCGCATACCAAAACCTGTGAGGCACAAACAATTGCTCCATGATGATCTTGGAGATTACTCTTCGAAGAAGAACTAGAGGCGGGAAAATATAAGCAGGTTGATAACACCAAGGGAGTGTCAATGCATCCAGTGCTTCCGCCTGAGGATCCCTGGACCTGGACAGGTACCTGGGAAGTTTTTTGTTCAGATGAGATGCCTTCAGATCTATTTCTGGAAGCCCCCACATCTGAACAATTTGAGAAAACATCTGGGTGGAGAGACCATTCTCCCGGGTGTAAAGTCGGACGACTGAGGTAATCCACTTCCCAATTGTCTATACCTGGGATATGAACTGCAGAAATTAGACAGCAGCTGGATTCCGCCCAAACAAGTATCCAAGATACTTCTTTCATAGCTTGAGGACTGAGTCCCACCCTGATGATTGACATATGCCACAGTTGTGACATTGTCTGAAAACAAATGAATGGTTCTCTCTTCAACAAAGGCCAAAATTGAAGAGCCCTGAGAATTGCACGGAGTTCCAAAATATTGATTGGTAATCTCGCCTCTTGAGATTTCCAAACTCCTTGTGCTGTCAGAGATCCCCAAACAGCTCTCCAACCTGAAAGACTTGCATCTGTTGTGATCACAGTCCAGGTTGGACGGACGAAAGAGGACCCTGAAATTATACGATTGTGATCTAACCACCAAGTCAGAGAAAGTCGAACATTGGGATTTAAGGATATTAATTGTGATATCCTTGTATAATCCCTGCACCATTGATTCAGCATACAAAGCTGGAGAGGTCTCATATGAAAACGAGCAAAGGGGATCGCGTCCGATGCTGCAGTCATGAGACCTAAAACTTCCATGCACATAGCTACTGAAGGGAATGACTGAGACTGAAGGTTCTGACAGGCTGCAACCAATTTCAAACGTCTCTTGTCTGTTAGAGACAGTCATGGACATTGAATCTATCTGGAAACCTAAAAAGGTTACCCTTGTCTGAGGAATCAAAGAACTTTTTGGTAAATTGATCCTCCAACCATGACTTCGAAGAAACAACACTAGTTGATTCATGTGAGATTCTGCAGAACGTAAAGACTGAGCGAGTACCAAGATACCGACCAAATAAGGACATACCGCAATACCCCGCTCTCTGATTACAGAGAGTAGGGCACCTAGAACCTTTGAAAAGATTCTGGGAGCTGTCGCTAGGCCAAAAGGAAGAGCAACAAATTGGTAATGCTTGTCTAGAAAAGAGAATCTCAGGAACTGATAGTGATCTGGATGAATCGGAATATGAAAATATGCATCCTGTAAGTCTATTGTGGACATATAATATCCTTGCTTAACAAAAGGCAGAATAGTCCTTATAGTCACCATTTTGAAAGTTGGTACTCTTACATATCGATTCAAAATCTTTAGATCCAAAACTGGTCTGAATGAATTTTCTTTCTTTCTTTCTTTCTTTGGGACAATGAATAGATTTGAATAAAACCCCAGACCCTGTTTCTGAAACGGAACTGGCATGATTACCCCTGATAACTCCAGGTCTGAAACACTTCAGAAAAGCCCGAGCCTTTACTGGGTTTACCGGAATGCGTGAGAGACAAAATCTTCTTACAGGCGGTCTTACTCTGAATCCTATTCTGTACCCGAGAGACAATACTCTGAATCCAATAATTTTGGACCGAATTGATCCAAACATCTTTGAAAATTTTTAATCTGCCCCCTACCAGCTGAGCTGGAATGAGGGCCGCACTTTCATGCGGACTTGGGGGCTGATTTTGATCTCTTAAATGGCTTGGATTTATTCCAATTTGAAGAAGGCTTCCAATTGGAAGCAAATTCCTTGGGGGAAGGATTAGGTTTCTGTTCCTTATTTTGTTGAAAGTAACAAAAACGGTTAAAAGCTTTATATTTACCCTTAGGTTTTTTTATCCTGAGGCAACAAAAAGGAAATTTATGCTTACCTGATGAATTGATTTCTTCTAAGATACGACGAGTCCACGGATTCATCCTTTACTTGTGGAATATTATCCTCCTGCTAACAGGAAGTGGCAAAGAGCACCACAGCAGAGCTGTCTATATAGCTCCTCCCTTGACTCCACACCCCAGTCATTCAACCGAAGGTATAGGAAGAAAAAGGAGAAACTAAAAGGTGCAGAGGTGACTGAAGTTTTAAACAAAAAAATATAATCTGTCTTAAATTGACAGGGAGGGCTGTGGACATGTATCTTAGAAGAAATCAATTTATCAGGTAAGCATACATTTCCTTTTCTTCTACAAGATACGACGAGTCCACGGATTCATCCTTACTTGTGGGATACAATACCAAAGCTACAAGACACGGATGAACGGGAGGGACAAGACAGATACCTAAACAGAAGGCACCACTGCTTAAAGAACTTTTCTCCCAAAAATAGCCTCAGAAGAAGCAAAGGTATCAAATTTGGAAAATTTGGAAAAAGTATGAAGGGAAGACCAAGTCGCAGCCTTACAAATCTGTTCAACAGAAGCATCATTTTTAAAAGCCCATGTGGAAGCCACCGCTCTAGTAGAATGAGCTGTAATTTTTTCAGGAGGCTGCTGTCCAGCAGTCTCGTATGCCAAACGGATGATGCTTTTCAGCCAAAAAGAAAGAGAGGTAGCCGTAGCTTTTTTACCCCTACGCTTTCCAGAATAGACAACAAATAGAGAAGATGTTTGACGGAAATCCTTGGTCGTTTGTAAGTAAAACTTCAAGGCATGAACCACGTCCAAGTTATGTAACAGACGCTCCTTCTTAGAAGAAGGGCTAGGACATAGAGAAGGAACAACAATTTCCTGATTAATATTCTTATTTGAAACAACCTCAGGAAGAAATCCAGGTTTAGTGCGCAAAACCACCTTATCAGAATGGAATATAAGATAAGGCGAGTCGCATTGTAACGCAGAAAGCACAGAAGAGATAGCAACTAAAAACAGAACTTTCCAAGATAGAAGTTTAATATCTATGGAATGCATTGGTTCAAACGGAACCCCTTGAAGAACATTTAGAACTAAATTCAAACTCTACGGCGGAGCAACAGGTTTAAATACAGGCTTGATTCTAACTAAAGCCTGACAAAACGACTGAACGTCTGGGACATCTGCCAGACGTTTGTGTAGTAAGATTGACAAAGCAGAAATCTGTCCCTTTAAGGAACTAGCTGATAATCCCTTCTCCAATCTTTCTTGGAGAAAGGACAAAATCCTAGGAATCCTGATCTTACTCCATGAGTAGCCCTTGGATTCGTACCAATAAAGATATTTACGCCATATCTTATGGTAAATTTTCCTAGTGACAGGCTTTCGAGCCTGAATCAAGGTATCAATGACCGACTCAGAGAATCCCCGCTTAGATAAAATCAAGCGTTCAATCTCCATGCAGTCAGTTGCAGAGAAATTAGATTTGGATGTTGGAACGCACCTTGAATGAGAAGGTCCTGTCTCAGTGGTAGTTTCCACGGTGGCAGAGATGACATTTCCACCAGATCTGCATACCAAGTCCTGCGTGGCCACGCAGGCACTATCAAGATTACCAAAGCCCTCTCCTGTTTGATTCTTGCAATCAGACAAGGTAGGAGAGGAAAAGGAGGAAACATATAAGCCAGGTTGAACAACCAAGGTACTGCTAGAGCATCTTTCAGTACTGCTTGAGGATCCCTTGATCTGGACCCGTAACAAGGAAGTTTGGCATTCTGACGAGATGCCATCAGATCAAATTCCGGTGTGCCCCATTGATGGATCAATGCCGCAAACACCTCCGGATGGAGCTCCCACTCCCCTGGATGAAAAGTCTGACGACTTAGAAAATCCGCTTCCCAGTTCTCCACTCCTGGGATATATATTGCTGATAGATGGCAAGAGAGAGTCTCAGCCCATCAAATTATTTTGAAAACCTCTATCATCGCTAGAGAACTCTTTGTTCCCCCTTGATGATTGATATAAGTTACAGTCGTGATATTGTCCGACTGGAATCTTATGAACTTGGCCGAAGCCAGCTGAGGCCATGCTTGAAGCACGTTGAATATCACTCTCAGTTCCAGAATATTTATTGGTAGTAGGGACTCCTCCTGAGTCCACACACCCTGAGCCTTCAGGGAATTCCAGACTGCACCCCAGACCAAGAGGCTGGCGTCCGTCGTCACTATGACCCATGCTGGCCTGCGGAAGCACATTCCCTGGGACAGATGATCCTGTGACAACCACCAATGAAGAGAATCTCTGGTCACTAGGTCCAGATTTATCCGCGGAGACAAATCCGCATAATCCCCATTCCACTGTTTGAGCATGCACAGCTGCAGTGGTCTGAGATGTAGGCGAGCAAACGGAACTATGTCCATTGCCGCTACCATTAACGCAATGACCTCCATACACTGCACCATTGATGGCCGAGGAATGGAGTGAAGTGCTCAGCAAGTAGTTAGAGTCTTTGATTTTCTGACCTCCGTCAGAAAAATTTTCATGTCTACAGAGTCTATCAGAGTTCCTAGGAATGGAACTCTTGTCAGAGGAACTAGTGAAATCTTTTTTATGTTCACCTTCCACCCTTGAGATCTTAGAAAAGCCAACACGATGTCCGTGTGAGATTTGGCTAGATGGTAATTTGACGCCTGAATCAAAATATCGTCCAGATAGGGCGCCACTGCTATGCCCCGCGGCCTTAGAACAGCCAGAAGGGACCCTAGCACTTTTGTGAAGATTCTGGGAGCTGTGGCCAACCCGAAAGGAAGGGCCACAAACTTGTAATGTTTGTCCAGGAAGGTGAACCTGAGGAACTGGTGATGATCTTTGTGGATAGGAATGTGAAGATACGCATCCTTCAAAACCACGGTGGTATATATTGACCCTCCTGGATCATTGGTAAAATTGTTCGTATGGTCTCCATCTTTAACAATGGGACTCTGAGAAATTTGTTTAGACTTTTGAGATATAAAATCGGTCTGAAGGTTCCCTCCTTTTTGGGAACCCCGAACAGATTGGAGTAAAACCCCTGCCCTTGTTCTAATTTTGGAACTGGACAGATTACACCCATGGTATGTAGGTCTTCTACACAGCGTAAGAACGCCTCTCTTTTTGTCTGGTTTACAGACAAACATGAAAGATGAAATATCCCTCTTGGGAGAGAATCCTTGAATTCTAACCGATACCCCTGGGTGACAATTTCTAATGCCCAGGAGTCCTGAATGTCTCTTGCCCAAGCCTGAGCAAAGAGAGAAAGTCCGCCCCCTACTAGATCCGGTTCCGGATCAGGGGCTGCCCCTTCATGCTGTCTTGGTAGGAGCAGCGGGCTTCTTGGCCTGTTTACCTTTATTCCAGGTCTGGATAGGTCTCCAGACTGACTTGGATTGTGCAAAGTTCCCCTCCTGCTTAAAGGCGGATGAGGAAGTAGAGGGACCGCCTTTAAAGTTTCGAAAGGAACAAAAATGATTCTGTTTGGTCTTCATTTTAACCGTTTTGTCCTGAGGAAGGGCATGACCTTTACCTCCAGTAATGTCAGAAATGATCTATTTTAGTTCAGGCCCGAATAGGGTCTTACCCTTAAAGGGAATAGCTAAAAGCTTGGATTTAGAGGACACATCAGCAGACCAAGACTTAAGCCATAACGCTCAACACGCTAAAATGGCAAAGCCTGCATTCTTTGCCGCTAATTTAGCCATTTGGAAAGCGGCATCTGTAATAAAAGAATTAGCTAGCTTGAGAGCCTTAATTCTATCCAAAATATCATCTAATGGGGTCTCAACCTTAAGAGACTCCTCTAGAGCCTCATACCAAAAAGCTGCTGCAGTAGTTACTGGTACAATGCACGCTATAGGTTGTAGAAGAAAGCCCTGATGAATAAACAATTTCTTTAGAAGCCCCTCTAATTTTTTATCCATAGGATCTTTGAAAGCACAACTGTCCTCAATAGGTATAGTTGTACGCTTAGCCAGGGTAGAACTAGCTCCCTGCACCTTAGGGACCGTCTGCCACGAATCCCAAATGGTGTCAGATATGGGAAACATTTTCTTAAAAGTAGGAGGGGGAGAGAACGGAATTGCCTGGTCTATCCCATTCCTTAGTAACAATGTCCGAAATTCTTCTAGGGATTGGAAAAACATTAGTGTAAGTAGGTAACTCTAGATATTTATCCATTTTACACAGTTTCTCTGGTGGAATGACAATAGGGTCACAATCATCCAGAGTCAGGCAGTCACATCTGAGTCTGTTTGAGGGAACATCTTTCCTGAATCAGAAAGCTCTCCCTCAGACAGCAAGTCCCCCACCCCCAAATCAGAACACTGTGAGGGTACTTCGGAGATGGCCAATAAAGCATCAGAGGTCTCAGTATTTACTCTAATACCTGACCTGCTGCGCTTACCCTGTAAACCTGGCAGTTTAGATAATACCTCTGTAAGGGTAGTAGACATAACTGCAGCCATATCTTGTAGGGTGAAAGAATTAGACGCACTAGAAGTACTTGGCGTCGCTTGGGCGGGCGGGTGTTAAAGGTTGTGACACTTGGGGAGAAACAGATGGCATAACCGGATTCTCTTCTAACTGAGAATCATCCTGAGACATACTTTTACCAGCTAAAATATGTTCTTTGCAATGTAGGGCCCTTTCAGTACATGAGAGACACATTTAAAGTGGGGGTTCCACAATGGCTTCTAAACACATGGAAGGAACATTGGCTTTAGTCAATGTCAGACATGTTAAAACAGGCTAGTAATGACCACAAACAGGCTTGAAAACACTTTATTTAGTGAAAAAAAATAATCTGAAAAAACGGTACTGCGCCTTTAAGAGAAAAAAAAGCATAACATTTTTCCAAAACTGCTTTAAAATGATAAAATTATCTCAATTTTATTATATATGTATCCTAACTTGCCAGCTAAGATTGCTGCACAAGAAAAGGAATACTTAACCCTTATGTACAAAAACGTTTGTTTAACCCTTCGATTAGGCCCAAACTTTCCTGAGAGGCCCACTGGAGCTGGAGCTTGCATGGGAAATACAACTGTGAGGCGCGAAAATAGGCCCCGCAAATCTTGCTCAATGTCTCACAGCCTTGCAAAAGAACCGCTACCAAGCGGTCTAAAAACCTAGCCATGTGGGTTCATATACCCAAGTCTAACAGAAGCCATGTGCACCCTCCATTGCCATTATAAATGAAAACGTTTGTCACAAAAAACGTTAATTTACCCACAAACATTATGTTATCAGTGTCAACCATTTTTTACAGCCCAACATACAGGTCCAGTAATACCCTTCTCTTTCACATTAGGATTACTGCTTACCCCTTCCCTCATGGGGATACTGTCAGCCAATTCTGAAATAACACAGTCTCTCCAGAAAACAATTACTTAACATACCTCAATGCTTGTAGCATGAAAAACGTTCCTCACACTGAAGTTTCTTAAGTACTCCTCAGCCATTCTGTGGGAACTACTCTGGATCTTCGTAACAACTGCTAAGATCATCAGTCTCCAGGCAGAAATCTTCATCCATCTGCTGCCTGGGAAAAATAGCACTCACCGGTACCATTTAAAATAAAAAAGTCTTGCTTGAAGAAAATAAAAACTAACATTTTATCACCTCTTTCACTTTACCCTTCCTATTACTTAGTATAGGCAAAGAGAATGACTGGGGTGTGGAGTCAAGGGAGGAGCTATATAGACAGCTCTGCTGTGGTGCTCTTTGCCACTTCCTGTTAGCAGGAGGATAATATCCCACAAGTAAAGGATGAATCCGTGGACTCGTCGTATCTTGTAGAAGAAAACTCCCTTCCCCCCAGTAACAGTTGAAATTATTGAATCCAACTGAGAACCAAATAATTTATTACCTTGGAAAGAAAGAGATAGCAATCTGGACTTAGAAGTCATATCAGCATTCCAAGATTTGAGCCACAAGGCTCTTCTACCTAAAATAGCTAAAGACAGATTTAACATCAATTTTGATAATATCAAAAATGGCATCACAAATGAAATTATTAGCATGTTGAATCAACTTAACAATGCTAGACAAATCATGATCCAATACTTGTTGCGCTAAAGTATCCAACCAAAAAGTTGAAGCAGCCGCAACATCAGCCAAAGAAATTGTAGGCCTAAGAAGATGACCTGAATATAAATAAGCTTTCCTTAGATAAGATTCAAGTTTCCTAACTAAAGGATCTTTAAAAGGAGTACTATCTTCCGTAGGAATAGTAGTATGTTTAGCAAGAGTAGAGATAGCCCCATCAACTTTGGGGATCTTTTCCCAAAACTCCAATCTAACTTCTGGCAAAGGATACAATTTTTTAAACCTTGAAGAAGGAATAAAAGAAGTACCAGGCTTATTCCATTCCTTTGAAGTCATATCAGAAATAGCATCAGGAACTGGAAAAACCTCTGGAATAACTACAGGAGGTTTATAAACAGAATTTAAACATTTACTAGTTTTAATATCAAGAGGACTAGCTTCCTCCATATCCAATGTAAACAACACTTCTTTTAACAAAGAACGAATATACTCCAATTTAAATAAATAAGAGGATTTATCAGTGTCAATATCTGAGCCAGGATCTTCTGAATCAGATAGATCCTCCTCAAAGAAGGATAATTCAGTATGTTGCTGGTCATTTGAAATTTCATCAAACTTAGAAGTTTTAAAAGACCTTTTAAGTTTATTAGAAGGCGGAATGGCAGACAAAGCCTTCTGAATAGAATCAGAAATAAATTATTTTAGATTTACAGGTATATCTTGTGCATTAGATGTTGAAGGAAAAGCAACAGTTAATGAACTACTACTGATGGATACATTTTCTGCATGTAAAAGTTTATCATGACATCTATTACAAACCACAGCTGGAGGTATAATCTCCACAAGTTTACAACAAATGCACTTAGCTTTGGTAGAACTGTTATCAGGCAGCAGGGATCCAACAGTGAATTCTGAGATATGCAAATGTAAGAGAAAACAACAACATATAAAGCAAAATTAACAATTTCCTTATATGGCTGGGAAAAAATGCAAACAGAATAGCCCTCTGACATAGAAAAAGGCAAGAGGCAAATAGGAATAGGGTCTAAAATAATGAAAATATTTGGCGCCAAGTATGATGCACAACAAACAGAAAAATATTTTTTGGCGCCAAAAACGTCCGGAAACGACAGATGACGCAACCTTGTGAAAGGACCCGACGTCAACTATAACGCCAGAAATTACTAATTTGCGTCAACGAACGTAACTTCGCGCTAAAAAAATCTTGCACAAAGAATGACGCAATAAACTTTAGCATTTTGCGCCCTCGCGAGCCTAATTCTGCCCGCGAATTTGAAAAATGACAGTCAATTGAAAAAAGACTACACCCCAGGTAAGAAATACATTTCTAAAAAATGCATTTCCCAGATATGAAACTGACAGTCTGCAAAAGGAAATATACTGAAACCTAAATCATGGCAAATATAAGTACAAAACATATATTTAAAACTTTATATAAATACATAAATTGCCAAACCATAGCTGAGAGTGTCTTAAGTAATGAAAACATACTTAACTGAAGACATCCATCCACATATAGCAGAAAGTTAAACCAGTACTGAAACAGTTATCAGTAGAGGTAATGGAATGTGAGAGTATATCGTCAATCTGAAAAGGGAGGTAGGAGATTAATCTCTACGAACGATAACAGAGAACCTATGAAATAGATCCCCGTGAGGAAAACCATTGCATTCAATAGGTGATACTCCCTTCACATCCCTCTGATATTCACTGTACTCAGAGGAAACGGGCTTCAAAAAAGCAGAGAAGCGCATATCAACGTAGAAATCTTAGCACAAACTTACTTCACCACCTCCACAGGATGCAAAGTTTGTAAAACTGAATTGTGGGTGTGGTGAGGGGTGTATTTATAGGCATTTTGAGGTTTGGGAAACGTTGCCCCTCCTGGTAGGATTGTATATCCCATACGTCACTAGCTCATGGACTCTTGCCAATTACATGAAAGAAAACAGAATTTATGCTTACCTGATAAATTACTTTCTCTTGCGGTGTATCCAGTCCACGGATTCATCCTTACTTGTGGGATATTCTCATTCCCTACAGGAAGTGGCAAAGAGCTGAGCAGAGCTGTCCATATAGCTCCCCCCTAGCCCCACCCCCCAGTCATTCGACCGAAGGCTAGGAGAAAAGGAGAAACCATAGGGTGCAGTGGTGACTGTAGTTTAAACAAAAAATGTTTAACCTGACTTAATTGCCAGGGCGGGCCGTGGACTGGATACACTGCAAGAGAAAGTAATTTATCAGGTAAGCATAAATTCTGTTTTCTCTTGCAAGGTGTATCCAGTCCACCGATTCATCCTTACTTGTGGGATACCAATACCAAAGCTTTAGGACACGGATGAAGGGAGGGAACAAGACAGGTAACCTAAATGGAAGGCACCACTGCTTGCAAAACCTTTCTCCCAAAAATAGCCTCCGAAGAAGCAAAAGTATCGAATTTGTAAAATTTGGCAAAAGTATGCAATGAAGACCAAGTCGCTGCCTTACAAATCTGTTCAACAGAAGCCTCATTCTTGAAAGCCCATGTGGAAGCCACAGCTTTGGTGGAATGAGCTGTAATTCGTTCAGGAGGCTGCTGCCCAGCAGTCTCATAAGCCAATCGGATGATGCTTTTCAGCCAGAAGGAAAGAGAGGTAGCAGTCGCTTTCTGACCTCTCCTCTTACAAGAATAAACGACAAACAAAGATGATGTTTGTCTGAAATCTTTAGTTGCTTGTAAATAGAATTTCAAAGCACGAACCACATCAAGATTGTGTAATAGCCGTTCTTCTTAGAAGCTAGATTAGGACACAGGGAAGGAACAATGATTTCCTGGTTAATATTCTTATTAGAAACAACCTTAGGAAGAAAACCAGGTTTGGTACGTAAAACTACCTTATCTGCATGGAACACCAGATAGGGTGAATTACACTGCAAAGCAGACAATTCAGAAACTCTTCGAGCAGAAGATATAGCTACCAAAAACAAAACTTTCCAAGATAATAACTTAATATCTATGGAATATAAAGGTTCAAACGGAACCCCTTGAAGAACTTAAAGAACTAAATTTAGACGCCATGGCGGAGCAACTGGTTTATAGACAGGCTTGATTCTGACTAAAGCCTGAGCAAACACTTGAACGTCTGGTTCCTCCACCAGACGCTTGTGTAAAAGAATAGACAGAGCAGATATCTGTCCCTTTAAGGAACTAGCTGACAAACCTTTCTCCAATCCTTCTTGGAGAAAAGACGATATCCTTGGAATCCTAATCTTACTCCACGAGTAACCCTTGGATTCACACCAACAAAGATATTTCCGCCATATCTTATGGTAAATTTTCCTGGTGACAGGCTTTCTAGCCTGAATCAGAGTATCTATAACTGATTCAGAGAAACCACGCTTAGATAGAATTAAGCGTTCAATCTCCAAGCAGTCAGCCGCAAAGAAACTAGATTTGGATGATTGAATGGACCCTGTATTAGAAGATCCTGCCTCATTGGCAGTGTCCATGGTGGGACAGATGACATGTCCACTAGGTCTGCATACCAAGTCCTGCGTGGCCACGCAGGCACTATCCGAATTACCGAAGCCTTCTCCTGCTTGATTCTGGCTACCAGACGAGGGAGAAGGGGAAACGGTGGAAAGACATAAGCCAGATTGAAGGACCAAGGCGCTACTAGAGCATCTATCAATGCTGCCTTGGGGTCCCTGGACCTGGATCCGTAGAGAGGAAGTTTGGAGTTCTGACAGGACGCCATCAGATCCAATTCTGGAATGCCCCATAGCTGGGTCAGCTGAGCAAAAACCTCCGGGTGGAGTTCCCACTCCCCCGGGTGAAAAGTCTGACGACTTAGAAAATCCGCCTCCCAGTTGTCTACTCCTGGGATGTGAATTGCAGATAGATGGCAGGAGTGATCCTCCGCCCACCTGATTATTTTGGTGACTTCCTTCATCGCTAGGGAACTCTTTGTTCCCTCCTGATGATTGATATACGCCACAGTCGTGATGTTGTCCGACTGAAATCTGATGAATTTGGCCGCCGCTAGTTGAGGCCATGCCTGAAGCAAGTTGAATATCGCTCTCAGTTCCAAAATGTTTATCGGGAGAAGAGACTCTTCCCGAGACCATAAGCCCTGAGCTTTCAGGGAGTCCCAGACCGCTCCCCAGCCTAACAGACTGGCATCGGTCGTTACAATGATCCACTCCGGTCTGCGGAAGCATATTCCCTGAGACAGGTGATCCTGAGACAACCACCAGAGAAGAGAGTCTCTGGTTTTCTGGTCCAGTTGTATTTGAGGAGACAAATCTGCATAATCTCCATTCCACTGTTTGAGCATGCACAGTTGCAGTGGTCTTAGATGTATGTATTCAAGCAAAAGGGACTACGTCCATTGCCGCTACCATTAATCCGATTACCTCCATGCACTGAGCTACAGATGGCCTTGGAATCCTAATCTTACTCCACGAGTAACCCTTGGATTCACACCAACAAAGATATTTCTGCCATATCTTATGGTAAATTTTCCTGGTGACAGGCTTTCTAGCCTGAATCAGAGTATCTATAACTGATTCAGAGAAACCACGCTTAGATAGAATTAAGCGTTCAATCTCCAAGCAGTCAGCCGCAAAGAAACTAGATTTGGATGATTGAATGGACCCTGTATTAGAAGATCCTGCCTCATTGGCAGTGTCCATGGTGGGACAGATGACATGTCCACTAGGTCTGCATACCAAGTCCTGCGTGGCCACGCAGGCACTATCCGAATTACCGAAGCCTTCTCCTGCTTGATTCTGGCTACCAGACGAGGGAGAAGGGGAAACGGTGGAAAGACATAAGCCAGATTGAAGGACCAAGGCGCTACTAGAGCATCTATCAATGCTGCCTTGGGGTCCCTGGACCTGGATCCGTAGAGAGGAAATTTGGAGTTCTGACAGGACGCCATCAGATCCAATTCTGGAATGCCCCATAGCTGGGTCAGCTGAGCAAAAACCTCCGGGTGGAGTTCCCACTCCCCCGGGTGAAAAGTCTGACGACTTAGAAAATCCGCCTCCCAGTTGTCTACTCCTGGGATGTGAATTGCAGATAGATGGCAGGAGTGATCCTCCACCCACCTGATTATTTTGGTGACTTCCTTCATCGCTAGGGAACTCTTTGTTCCCCCTGATGATTGATATACGCCACAGTCGTGATGTTGTCCGACTGAAATCTGATGAATTTGGCCGCCGCTAGTTGAGGCCATGCCTGAAGCAAGTTGAATATCGCTCTCAGTTCCAAAATGTTTATCGGGAGAAGAGACTCTTCCCGAGACCATAAGCCCTGAGCTTTCAGGGAGTCCCAGACCGCTCCCCAGCCTAACAGACTGGCATCGGTCGTTACAATGATCCACTCCGGTCTGCGGAAGCATATTCCCTGAGACAGGTGATCCTAAGACAACCACCAGAGAAGAGAGTCTCTGGTTTTCTGGTCCAGTTGTATTTGAGGAGACAAATCTGCATAATCTCCATTCCACTGTTTGAGCATGCACAGTTGCAGTGGTCTTAGATGTATGTATTCAAGCAAAAGGGACTATGTCCATTGCCGCTACCATTAATCCGATTACCTCCATGCACTGATCTACAGATGGCCGAGGAATGGAATGAAGAACTCGGCAAGTAGTTAAAAGCTTTAATTTTCTGACCTCCGTCAGAAATATTTTCATTTCTACTGAGTCTATTAATGTTCCCAGGAAGGGAACCCTTGTGAGCGGGGACAGAGAACTTTTTTCGGTGTTCACCTCCCACCCGTGAGACATTAGAAAGGCCAGAACAATCTCCGTATGAGCCTTGGCTCTGGGAAATGACGACGCCTGTATTAAGATGTCGTCCAAATAAGGTGCTACTGCAATGCCCCGCGGTCTTAGTACCGCCAGAAGGGACCCTAGCACTTTTGTGAAAATTCTGGGAGCGGTGGCCAACCCGAAGGGAAGGGCCACAAACTGGTAATGCTTGTCCTGAAAGGCGAACCTTAGGAACTGATGATGATTTTTGTGGATAGGAATATGTAGGTACGCATCCTTTAGATCCACGGTAGTCATATATTGACCTTCCTGGATCATAGGTAAGATTGTCCGAATGGTCTCCATCTTGAATGATGGAACTCTGAGGAATTTGTTTAGAATTTTTAGATCCAAGATTGGCCTGAAAGTTCCTTCCTTTTTGGGAACCACAAACAGGTGTGAGTAAAAACCCAGTCCTTGTTCTGTAATTGGAACTGGACATCTCACTCCCATCTTGAGTAGATCTTCTACACAGCATAAGAACGCCTCTTTCTTTGTCTGGTCTGTAGAAATGTGGAACCTTCCCCTTGGAGGGGAGTCCTTGAATTTTAGAAGATATCCCTGAGTAACGATCTCTAATGCCCAGGGATCGTGAACATCCCTTGCCCAAGCCTGAGCGAAGAGAGAGAGTCTGCCCCCTACCAGATCCGGTCTCGGATCGGGGGCTACCCCTTCATGCTGTCTTAGTAGCAGGTGCAGGCTTCTTGGCCTGTTTACCCTTGTTCCAGCCCTGCAAAGGCTTCCAGGTTGCCTTGGGCTGTGAAGCATTACCCTCTTGCTTTGCGGTTGCAGAGGTTGAAGCAGGACCGCTCCTGAAGTTGCAAAAGGAACGAAAATTAGCCTTATTTTTAGCCTTGAAAGGCCTATCTTGTGAGAGAGCATGGCCCTTTCCCCCGGTGATATCCGAAATAATCTCTTTCAACTCGGGCCCGAAAAGGGTCTTTCCCTTGAAAGGGATATTTAGTCATTTTGATTTTGACGACACATCGGCCGACCATGACTTGAGCCAAAGCGCTCTGCGCGCCATAATGGCAAAACCTGAATTTTTTGCCGCTAACTTAGCTAATTGCAAAGCGGCATCTGTGATAAAAGAATTAGCCAGTTTTAAAGCTTTAAATCTATCCATAATTTCGTCATATGAGGTCTCCCTCTGGAGCGACTCCTCCAGCGCCTCAAACCAGAAAGCCGCTGCAGTAGTTACAGGAATAATGCAGGCGATCGGTTGTAGAAGGAACCCTTGTTGAACAAAAATTTTCTTTAGTAAACCTTATAATTTTTTATCCATAGGATCTTTAAAAGCACAACTGTCTTCAATTGGAATGGTTGTGCGTTTAGCCAGCATAGAAATTGCTCCCTCTACCTTAGGGACCGTCTGCCACGAGTCCCGCCTGGGGTCAGTAATGGGGAACATTTTCTTAAAAATAGGAGGGGGAACAAAAGGGACACCTGGTCTTTCCCACTCCCTGGTAACAATATCCGCAACCCTTTTAGGGATCGGAAACGCATCAGTGTATACAGGGACCTCTAGGTATTTGTCCATTTTACACAATTTCTCTGGAACCACCATAGGGTCACAATCATCCAGAGTGGATAGAACCTCCCTAAGCAATACGCGGAAGTGTTCCAACTTAAATTTAAAAGCTAATGAATCTGAATCTGCCCGTTGAGAAACCTTTCCTGAGTCAGAAATTTCTCCCTCAGACATCACATCCCTCGCCCCTACATCAGAGTGTTGTGAGGGTACGTCAGATAAACCTCCCAAAGCTTCCGACTGCTCATAATCTGTTCTTAAAACAGAGCTATCTCGCTTTGTAGGAAAAACTGGCAGTTTGGATAGAAAGGCCGCAAGGGAATTATCCATAACTGTCACTAGTTGTTGCAATGTAATAGGTGCCAATGCACTAGAGGTACTAGGTATTGCTTGCGCGGGCGTAACTGGTGGTGACACTTGGGGAGAGGAAGGTGGACTATCTTCATTACCTTCCGTCATAGAATCATCTTGGGCTACATTTTTAAGTGACACAATATGATCTTTAAATTGTATAGACACATTAGTGCACTTGGGACACATGTGCCTAATGCTTCGATATGATTGCGAACCAAGTTTCAGCATGATTAACCCCTTAATGCCCAAACCGGAGCAGTCTAAAGCCCACAACCACAGCACCTTGCCAAAGCAGTCTGCTGTGGCCCTACCTTCCCTTATGGATTAGTTTAGGGGAAAAACAGCTTCTGTGAGTCCCTCAAGCAGTCTCTGGACCCTCCACGTGAAGCAGCATGAACTGTCTGGAGAAATGAACTGCGCAACAGAGGCGCGAAATTAGGGCCCCTCCCACTCCACTACGGAGTTGTGAGGCCCTCAAAGTCAAACTTAGGTGACTAAATTTATGCCATGTGGATAAAAAAAAACCTTAACAAACACACCAAAGGTGTTTAAAAGTGTCTACCAATGAGTATTTGCTGAATAAAATAATCGATTGCCCTTTCACAGTGTCCACCAGCCTATTGAGCCCTGTTAAATAAGCCCTTATTCTATACTAAGTCTCAGAATATGGCTTACCCTTCCCTCATGGGGATTCCTGTCAGTCTTCTAGCATTATCGTGTCTTGACTAGAAAAAAGATGACTGAAACATACCTTAATGCAGTTAAGCCTGCAAACTGTTCCCCCCAACTGAAATTTTCTGGTACTCATCAGTCCTGTGTGGGAACAGCAGTGGATTTAGTTACAACATGCTAAAATCGTTTTCCTCTCAGCAGAAATCTTCATCACTTTTCTGCCAGAGATTAAATAGTACAAACCGGTACCATTTAAAAATAAACTTTTGATTGAAGATATAAAACTACAAATCTAACACCACATTCACTTTACCCTCCCGTGGAGATGCCCTACTGCTAGAGCGGCAAAGAGAATGACTGGGGGGTGGGGCTAGGGGGGAGCTATATGGACAGCTCTGCTGTGTGCTCTCTTTGCCACTTCCTGTAGGGAATGAGAATATCCCACAAGTAAGGATGAATCCGTGGACTGGATACACCTTGCAAGAGAAATATATATTTATGTGTTAATATGAGTTTATACACATTAAACACATAAATATTGATGTATATATATATATATATATATATTTACAATATGTGGCCATCGCTGCACGACTTAACCCCTAGTTCTCATGCTGTGGAGCCTATGGAAGGACGCTCTTGTGAGCACATTGCTACCCAGGAACAATTGCGATCAACCTGTAATACCAGCGCACATTAGCGTGCGCTGATATTACTCAGTGGACTGCAAATATCGCTTTCTTAAAAAATTATATTTAGCGCTCCACTTGTAATGTGGCCGAAAATGTATACCCAGATATACACACTGTGAAGGGCACTTACCACATACCATGCATTACACATTCAGACACACACCATAAATAAAAAGACACACACAGATACCATACAGCACATACAGACATGCATACAAACTCTCACTCAAAACAGCTACATGCTCACACCCAGTCTGCAGGTAGCAGCACAAACACAGCAGACATTAAAATTAGTTCACAAGCAGAAAACACATTAATTTAGGCAAACAAGTACTCATTTATAAACCTATAAAAAAAAACAATCAAATAACCAGTATATGCATTTATTCAAGGCTAATATGCAGTACCATTTGTAAAAGTATACAGCAATTTAGGACACAAAATCAAGCTTCATGCAGTACTTAAATCCACTTGCACACATGCAATACAAAGACCCACACCTTCTTACCTTTCTGGAATATCTTCACTTTTGCCAGAAAAAAAAGAGGTAACATCCTTCCAGCTTTTGCTGCTTGCCCCCTGCACCTGTGGTTACCAAATAAGGCAGAGGGTAAACTTGTCATGGATACATGTATACATAACAACTTAAAATATTTTGAAATAAATGCAAAATAAGGAACAATAGGTCTGGTTTTAGAGGAGTTGGCAGGTGGTACTTTTCTAGGAAGGAAAATATGGGACTGATGTGGGCGGGTGGTGGTTAAACAGTAATTTAATTTGCAGAGATTAAGGTATTTGGTCTCATTTTTGGGTATTACAATTGATCACAGTCATTGTAAAAGTAAAGAATAAGTCTCTGTCAGTATTTGTTAGCTATGAAGAGGTCAGAGGGCTAATAATTCTGGGGTGGTGGAAAGCACTCACCACAACATCCATAGAGAGCAGCATGTGGACAAAAACAATAATTATTAGAGACTGTTTTAGTGAGTTCAACATGGCACAGCAGTTGTCTTCATACGCACATACAAACCAGGTCAACACAGAGTTAATGCAGTACTCAGACCAGTTTAATGAACAAATGTTAACCCAAATGAGTTCCAGAAACACGAGCACTGCATTACTCTGAACCACTAAGTTAAGCTAATGTTGCAGAAAGTCATCTAAATTACTGAGTGGGGTAAATTACCACAGAAAACTGGTTAATGTATGCCTGGGTATGAAGACTAACTGTACTGTGCCAATAAACGCTCCCTACCTTAGATGCCAGGTGGGACACACTGCTGCTAACATCTTCAAGAATCCGCCCCTCTTTAACCTGAAGGATGGGGCAAAGGAGAGGGATGAGGAACAAGAGATTGCAGAAGTGGATCTAGGTTGAGAAGCAGCCATACACCAATCATAACATGCAGGAAACGGGGAGAGCAGGGCAATGTGCAACAGCCGCAGAGCAGGGTACATGCATATTGTGACAATAAGCCACAGTATCACCGTGATCAAGTATACCGATCATAACACTTAAAAAGCGCTCCTAAGTATAACACCAAAAAAACCTTTAATTCACCAACCAGTATAATGTGCTGTTTGATTTAAAAGTAAATAGGGAAATAATAATGAACAATGTATGAAGACTCAAAATGAGTAAAATGCCAAATATTGTGCGTTTCTTAACATATTAGCCATGTCTTCACATTTTAAAACAAATTAACATCCTTATTTTTGCAATTGTTTTTCAACAGTCAAACTCCACCAACCATTTGCCTTATTTGGAAAAGCCAATCAAGACATGAGACTACAGTTATCAGTTAAAGCCAACTAGGGAAAATATGTAGCCTTGAGAAGTCAGCAGGTTGTATTTCAAGTTCTATAGCAAAGTTGTTTCATTAGAAATAACTAAATATTTCATATGGAAATTTCAGTATATATACTGTCCCTTTAAGACAGCGTGTATTATTTTTCTCTTCTGTTTCATTTGGAGAGATTCCAGTAAGGATCAGCAAGGAAAGTAAGAGATACTGGCTATACAGAATGTGACTGTTTTCTTATGAGCTAAAGTTTACAGCTGTCACTATTAGCGTAAATCCATAACTATTACTTTACCGATTACATTTTTGCCATTTTACACATTGAGTGAGAGAACAATGTTTATTATTATTTTTGCACATTCTTTTTAAACAAAGAAAATTGTGTGTACAGTTAAGTATTATGCATATGATGGTTTTGCAAAAATAGATTAGCAATGCTTGTTAGCTACATGCAGAAACATTCACAGATAAGGAAAATAGACATCAAAAAGCTTCAGGAAAAAAATATTGCATATGGACTTCTGTAACCTTTTTCGGCCAAATGAACAGTATCTTTTCAAGATGTACTCTCATAGTAACCGGGTAATTATTTTGAGTATTGTAAAGCAGTTGCAAACTAGCCCATAATTGTTAATATACAAAAGCATGTGTTAAGATTTGTAAAAGTCAAATAGATGGCTAGCTGTGCAGGAATTAACGTGATGCTGTGCCAAGAAGGTTAAAAAAAAAGTGTACAGGAGACAGGTAAACCCCAGAGAGTCATTGAAATTACCTTCTCCTGGGCCGGTTTGACAACAGTCTCATTAATGGTCTGGCCTAGCTCAGAGGCCTATCCAGGAAAGAAAGAACAGCAATCAGGAGAACAGAAAGGTTTTGACAGGTTGAAGGGGGTACAGGGATCATGCACTAACCATGTACTTAAAATACACTTCAGGCAAACACGAGCATAGGAGACAGCACAGAGGAAAATAAAAGGACAGGGAAACGAACCAAGCTAAAGGGAAAGGCAGGGGATACAGCCACAGGGAAATAAAGTATTAGAGAGAGAGGAAAACATTTGTTACAGACAATGAATATAGGGTATGAATATGATAGGTAAAAGATCAACATAACTGTTTGATTAAAAAAAAAAAAAAATGAAGGAAATGGTAGCAGAGATTTCTAAAGTAGAAAAGGTTGTCAGATAAGACAACATGGAATAAATCAGTGAAGATGAGAACATAAAATGCTGAGATGGGGAGCATGTAAAACATAAAAAACAAAAAAAACTAGATACAAAGAGGGGTGAATACAAGTGATTCAAATACATCTGCAGCGATTCTGGACCTCACAAAATGACGTATTACCCGTTGCACAGCACATAGTACAAGACCACAAGAGGGAAATAGACCAGGACTGGGACACTGGGTTGTTTTGAAGGTACTGGACAGTGACATTCAGTTCCAAGTTTCAGATACACAAAGAAAGACTGCAACAAGCAGTACAATACAGCCATAAAGAGGAAGAAACATCAAAACACCACCATAGAGCTACTCATGGACCATGCATACATAGATCTTAGAGGCATTACCGAGTCCGGAGGCTGCTTGCTCCCTCCCAAAAACTGCATGTATGCAGCAATGGAGAGGGTAGGGAGAAGAAGTTGCCTTTAGTATAGGGGCACAACTTTTGGGGGTGTAAAACCATACATACCTGCATTACAAATTAGCAAAATACTTAGGGACATAATACTCATATGCTAAATCACTTGAAACTGATGCAGTATAACTGGAAAAAGCTGACAGGAAAATATCACCTGAGCATCTCTATGTAAAAAATAAAGATATTTTACCTCACAATCTCCTCAGCTCAGCAGAGTAAGTTCTGTGTAAAAAGTTATAATCAGCTGCTCCCAGCTGCAGGTAAAAAAAAAATAAAAAAATGAAGAAATGACCAGCAGCCAATCAGCATCAGCAGTGCTGAGGTCATGAACTCTTTTACTGTGATCTCATGAGATTTCATTTAAAATTCCTTACACTGAATAAGGAAATAACATGAGTGTGCATGAGGTTCATCCCTTTCGGCTGTCCCGGGACAGACATACTAATATACTGCTTAGAAATCCTTTACAATGGGATGTGGCTACTGAGGAACTTTTGAGGTAAAATAACTTTCTTTTTTACATATGTTCAGGTGATATTTTCTAGTCAGATTTTTACAGCTATACTGCATCACTTTCAAGTGTTTAAACATTTGGGTATTATGGCCCTTTAAGGGACATTACCATCAAAAATGGTAGAACTCTTTAAATAGAAATTAGCAGGGAAAGCAAGTTCACACACAACTGGTACTGAAAAAGTTAAACATAGGACGGATTCATTTTTTAGAAGAAGAAGAAAAAAAAAAAAAAGAACACATTTTTAATAATCTTTTTAAGATGGGACAAAAAAAAACAACAAATCCTTACAATGTCCTTTTAAGAATCTACTGCAGAGGGTAGGATCTTTGCTGTTAACAGTGTCATTTTCCTGCTATTTGATCACACCTAAGCTACTACTTCAAAAGCAACAGTGGTTTGATATTCATTTAACAAAATGAGAAACTAAGCAGTATAAAGGACTGTAGGTTTAAAAGGGAATACATCTCCACTGCGTTACAAAACAGTCTTGATAACATCATGGCTAAAACATACACCAGGCAGTGTAACTTAGCATTTCCAAAAGAGCACAGTTTTAAATATGACCTTAAAAGTGCTTTTGTAGTAGGCTTATGCTAATAAAGAAATTCGTTAGAGGATGGGCAATTTTATTCTATAACCTATTAAATCAAGCAATGATTTACCACATTCCCTTAAAATTTTGTGGTAAAGTGATACATCTTCAATGATTTAAACATATTTTGTCCTTTAGCGTGGTACTTTTCTGATTGACATGTCATCTCTTCTCCCCTATTGAAATGCACACTAATTTGTAAAAAAAAAACATCTTTTATACAGGATGTCTTACTCTGGCCCATAAAAAGCACTGGCTCTAAAAACAGATAACTTGCAATCCTATAAGTGTGCCACCAAGCAAACCTCAACTAGTAGCATCTGTTACCTTCTGTGTTGCTTGAGATCCCAGCTTTGTTGCCTAGAGGGGAGAAGAACATCTATGAGCAGACTGATTTGTGAGATATGAGGTACAAATGTCTTGAATGCTCTACCTGCCTTACATTTAACCATCTGGCCACACTAAACTTTATTCCAGTTTAATTCAGTTCCTCTCTTATTAACAATAAGGTTTCATACAGCCTACATGTTCGTGCCAGTACTAGGCTGCATACTTTTCAATTCACCCGTGATCTCTTCCTTTCTTTCTGTCCATCACATTCCAATTAACAACATCAACACCCAGTAACACTGCCCCCTCCTTGACTACACTCAGATCCCACAGAAATCAAAATTTCATCATCCAACAAGAAACCTTACAAATATGTTTTGCTCTTACCTCGCTGCCCACCCAATACAAGAAAATCACTACATTCAAAGCTAGATGTCAAGCATCCTGGTATCCTGCACCACAACTTTTACTATCAATTACAACAAAACTTACCCACTACCACCAACAATGCTCATGGGCTGCTAAATGACCATAGTGGTGCTCTCGAGCAGACTTATATCACTATGAATCTATACTGCTCATCAATACCCTACACCTCTCTAAATAAAACTACTTCCCATTCCTCACACTGACGTTAAACCTCTTCTCTCAATTAAAGCCTCTGTTCTCCAGTATCTTTAAGTATTTCTAAAATCAAGATATATCTCTGTCTCTGCTGTGCTTCTCCAAAAAGAGGATGAAATGTTTTCATTCCGGTTATCCTCATCTCTCACAACCTGCCTCTTTGACCCCATCCCTTCATAACTCATCCTAACTTGTTCTACTTCCCTAAAATTCTTGTCCTCATCCTCTCCCTTTAAGCTGGCATATATCCATCAGCATTTAAACCTGACAACCCTCATTCTAATAAAGAAACCACCTCTTTACCCAGGTTCACTACCTACCTTACAACCTAAATTCAAAACTTAAAAATAAAAACTATCTGCTACACTTAACTAAAACAGAGTTCAAAAGGTCACAAATGATCAGATGACCCCTGTTCCTTCAAACCATTAGCTCATTACAATACACCCTCTAATCATCTCTGATCTCAAAAGCATATCTTTCACGCTCTGTGCTTTAGCCTCCAACCCATTTTAAAGGTTTCTGCCATGCTCATCCAAATCTTTACATGGTTCAACATTAGAGATAAACCCTAAAGAAACAAGGATATACAGAGGCGCCACATAGGGTGATATCGTATGGTAACAACAGATAAGATAAACGACCCCCCTCTGGTAATGGCTACTCACAAACAAAAAGGCACAACCGGAGTGCCTCACTGTGCAGCACAGGACCAATACAGTCACCCGAAGGACCTCCACACGCCAGCGTCAGATCACGCCGATAGAAGATCAGACTCAGCGGATGGTTCCTCCAAGGGTAGCGATTATCCAATCGTCAGTGCACCCAGGTGATAGGCGTGGACTCACACCGAATCGGATCAGACGGAGGGAAAAGCAACAAGTCCACAATTGGTAGATACCGGTAAAAAAGTATCAATGGGGGGTCATTTGTTATCTTATCTGTTGTTCCCATACGATATCACCCTATGTGGCGCCTCTGTATATCCTTGTTTCTTTAGGGGTTATCTCCACTGTCTTCTACTATCAAGAGTGCTGCCGGATTCTACTGATTTCCTGAACTTTCACTAGCGCACCTCTATAGAATTTCAAATTCTATTATCATTGGATAAAATGGTTCAACATTAGCTGCTATCTTAAGTCTGTTCTTTCATTGGCTCCTCACATCCAGCAAAAAGGAAATTTATGCTTACCTGATAAATTTATTTCTTTTACGATACGACGAGTCCACGGATTTCATCCTTACTTATGGGATATCGCCTCCTGGTCAGCAGAAGGAGGCAAAGAGCACCACAGTAGAGATGTATCTATAGCTCCTCCCTTCCCTCCCACTCCAGTCATTCGACCGAAGTTAGGAAGAGAAAGGAAAAGCCAAGGTGCAGAGGTGACTGAAGTTTAACAAAATAAAGACCTGTCTTAGAAAAAAACAGGGTGGGCTGTGGACTCGTCGTATCGTAAAAAATAAATTTATCAGGTAAGCATAAATTTCCTTTTCTTTTACAAGATACGAAAAGTCCACGGATTTCATCCTTACTTATGGGATACAATACCAAAGCTATAGGACACGGATGAAAGGGAGGGACAAGACAGGAACCTAAACGGAAGGCACCACTGCTTGAAGAACCTTTCTCCCAAAAACAGCCTCGGACGAGGCAAAAGTATCAAATTTGGAAAATTTGGAAAAAGTGTGAAGAGACGAACAAGTTACAGCCTTGCAAATCTGTTCAATAGAAGCATCATTTTTAAATGCCCATGAGGAAGCCACAGCCCTAGTGGAATGAGCCGTAATACGCTCAGGAGGCTGCTGTCCAGCAGTCTCATATGCAAAACGGATGATACTCTTCAGCCAAAAAGAAAGAGGTAGCCGTAGCTTTCTGACCCCTACGTTTCCCAGAAAAAACAACAAACAATGAAGATGATTGACGAAATTCCTTAGTCGTCTGCAAGTAAAACTTCAGGGCACGGACTACGTCCAAATTATGTAACAGACGCTCCTTCTTAGAAGAAGGATTAGGACACAATGAAGGAACAACAATTTCCTGATTAATATTTTTGTTGGAAACAACCTTAGGAAGAAAACCAGGTTTGGTACGCAAAACACCCCTTTTCAGAATGAAAAATAAGATAAGGAGAATCACATTGTAATGCCGAAAGCTCAGAAACTCTGCGAGCAGAAGAAATAGCAACCAAAAATAAAACTTTCCAAGATAACAACTTAATATCTATGGAATGCATACGTTCAAACTGAACCCCTTGAAAAACATTAAGAACTAAATTCAAACTCCAAGGAGGAGCAATTGTTCTTAACACAGGCCTGATTCTAGTCAGAGCCTGACAAAGAGGTTGAACATCCGGAACATCTGCCAGACGTTTGTGTAGCAAAATAAATAGAGCAGAAATCTGTCCCTTTAAGGAACTTGCTGACAACCCTTTCTCCAATCCTTCTTGGAGAAAAGATAAAATCCTAGGAATCCTGATCTTACTCCATGAGTAGCCCTTGGATTCGCACCAATAAAGATATTTACGCCATATCTTATGGTAAATTTTTCTAGTAACAGGCTTATGTTCCTGAATCAAGGTATCAATGACCAAATCAGAGAACCCTCGCTTAGATAAAATTTAAGCGTTCAATCTCCAAGCAGTCAGCTGCAGAGAAATTCGGATGATGGAAGGGTCCCTGAATGAGAAGGTCCTGCCTCAATGGAAGCTTCCACGGTGCAGAGATGACATGTCCACCAGATCGGCATACTAAGTCCTGCGAGGCCACGCAGGAGCGATGAGGACCACCGAAGCCCTCTCCTGTTTGACTCGAGCAATCACCCGAGGAAGGAGAGCAAACGGAGGGAACACATAAGCTAGGTTGAACGACCAAGGCACTGCCAAGGCATCTATTAGTTTGGCCTGAGGATCCCTGGACCTGGATCCATATCTCAGAACCTTGGCATTCTGACGCGACGCCATAAGATCCGGCTCTGGCCTGCCCCATCTGAAAATCAGGTTGGCAAAGACCCCCGGATGGACTTTCCATCCCCCCGGATGAAACGTCTGTCTGCTCAAAAAATCCGCCTCCCAGTTGTCCACTCCTGGGATGTAGATTGCTGATAGATAACAAGAGTGAGCTTCCGCCCACTGAACTATCTTGGATACTTCTGTCATCGCTAAGGAACTCCTTGTTCCTCCCTGATGATTGATGTAAGCTTCAGTCGTGATGTTGTCCGAATGGAATCTGATGAATTTGGCCGAAGCCAACTGAGGCCAAGCCTGAAGCGCATTGAATATTGCTCTCAACTCCAGAAAATTGATGGGAAGTAGAGACTCCGACCGAGTCCACACACCCAGAGCCTTCAGGGAGTTCCAGACTGCACCCCATCCTATCAGGCTGGCGTCCGTTGTCACTATCACCCACGAGGGTCTGCGGAAGCACGCCCCTTGGGACAGATGATCCAGCGACAACCACCAAAAAAGAGAGTCCCTTGTCTCCTGATCCAGATCTATTTAAGGAGACAAATTTGCATAATCTCCATTCCATTGTCTGAGCATGCTCAGTTGTAGAGGTCTGAGATGAAAACGAGCAAACGGAATGATGTCCATTGCAGCCACCATCAATCCAATCGCCTCCATGCACTGAGCCACTGACGGCCGAGGATTGGACTGAAGGGATCGGCATGTATTCAGAGTCTTTAACTTTCTGACTTCCGTCAAAAAGATTTTCATGGATAGAGAGTCGATTAGAGTTCCCAGGAAAGGAACCCTTGTCTGTGGAATTAGTGAACTCTTTTCTAGATTCACCTAACACCCGTGAGTCCTTAGAGAGGACAGAACAATGTCGGTATGAGACTTTGTCAGCTGATAAGACGACGCCTGGATAAGAATATCGTCCAGATAAGGCGCCACTGCATTGTCCCGCGGCCTGAGAACCGCCAGCAGTGACCCCAGAACCTTTGTGAAAATTCTGGGTGCCGTGGCCAGACCGAAAGGAAGGGCCACGAACTGAAAATGTTTGTCCAGAAAGGCAAACCTCAGGAACTTGTGATGATCTCTGTGGATAGGAATAGGAAGATATGCATCCTTTAAATCCACGGTAGTCATATACTGACCCTCCTGGATCAATAGAAGAATTGTCCGAATAGTCTCCATCTTGAAGGATGGAACTCTGAGAAACTTGTTTAGACTTTTGAGATCTAAAATGGGTCGGAACGTTCCCTCTTTTTTGGGAACAACAAAGAGATTTGAGTAAAACCCCTGCCCCTGTTCCTGTATTGGAACGGGGCAAATTACTCCCATGGAGGAGAAGTCTCTTACACAATGTAAGAACACCTCTCTTTTTATCTGGTCTGCAGACAATCTTGAAAGAAGAAACCTTCCTGTGGGGAAGGAATTTTTGAACTCCAACTGATACCCTTGAGACACGATTTCTAGTGTCCAGGGATCCTGAACGTCTCTTATCCCAGCCTGGACAAAGAGAGAAAGTCTGCCCCCCACTAGATCCGGTCCCGGATCGGGGGCCGCCCCTTCATGCTGTCTTGGTAGCAGCAGCAGGCTTCTTGGGTTTGTGGTGGTGGGTAATTGAAGTGCGCTAAGTGTGGGGTATCAGACACCTTAACTAAATAACAGATCCTTCAGACTGTTACAATGGAAATTAGACAAACTCTGGAGAAGAAGTAAGGGCGCTAAAAAAGCTTAAAATACCCCTTAAAAGCTTGACAATAGGTTAAAAACAAACATGGATAAAATTGGATGTGTCAGGGAGCTCAGTAAAACAGTTACTGCCTGCCCACTATTCACACTCCTCACAAAGTGTGAAAAAATTGAAAAACTGAAAAGAAGATTGTGGGTGGCGCCAATAAAGGCTAACTGTGGGAATATTAAAATGAGATTCTAGATAAGTAATATATCCAAAAAGAAAATAAAAATAAAAAGTCTAAAACCTATTGTGAAAAGAAAGTACTTAGGTATTAGTATAGGAAGCTTGGTAATACTAATACCTAAGTACTTTCTTTTCACAATAGGTTTTAGACTTTTTATTTTTATTTTCTTTTTGGATATATTACTTATCTAGAATCTCATTTTAATATTCCCACAGTTAGCCTTTATTGGCGCCACCCACAATCTTCTTTTCAGTTTTAAAAACAAAAATGACCAGGGATTAGATAAATTATAGTATTTTTTATAGATATCAAAAATAAACAAACACAAAATTAAAAAAAGGACAATATACATATATTTTAAAAGGGACGTCTCCCTATAATTTCTCAAATACACTTGTATCAATAAAATCAATGTATAAAAGAGTGCCAGAGTAAAATAGTGGTAGATACTGTAATGTTCCAAAATAGTTCACTCCTTAGGACATTGCCGTTTATCGGATAATGTCTATATTTAGTCTCAGATGTCAGGTCTACAAAGACTCTTGGTAGCTGGTCTATATTACACTTGCAGGTATAACCATCTGCACTTTATCTGAGAATTTACAAGTTAAAACGTCTTACATTTATGGTGACACTTTACCGGTAGCCGATCTCTGTCTAGCGTGCTTCGTGGGTGTTCCTCGAGATCTTGGCGTCTGACGTCACAGTTTCCGGATCAGGGGCTCGTCTCTACCCAGCCAACCAGAAGCTCAGTGGGTTCCGGTCTATTTATCTGTTGTTGTCCGATCCGTATCTTAATGCTTCGGTAATAGTTGGAGATTGCTCTTAATGCTCTGCATGCAACCTCTATTGGTGCTATCCGCCAGGGGATAGAAAAGGATAGAATTACAACCCGGGTTGATAACTTTTCCTCTGTCTGATGGTAGTTCAATATGTGGTACTAGTGTTTTCTACGCGTTTCACTCCTTTAAGAGCTTTATCAAGAATGACTAGCCCACATTATCCTCCTCCTTTTAAAGAGATCCGTTTCCATTGGTCAAAACTTCATGGTTAGGCTTCTTGGGTTGTTTGCCCTGGTTCCAAGACTGGTTGGGTCTCCATGTGGACTTGGCTTGTGAATAATTCCCTTCCTGTTTAGAGGAAGAGGGGACTCTCTTGAAATTTTGAAAGGAAAGAAAATTAATCTGCCGTCCCCTTAGATGCTTAGATGTTTTATCTTGAGGGAGGAGGTGACCCTTACCTCCCGTAATGTCAGAAATGATTTCTTTCAAGTCAGGCTCGAATAGGGTCTTTCCCTTGAAAGGAATAGCCAAAAGCTTGGATTTAGAGGACACATCCGCAGACCAAGATTTTAACCATAAGGCTCTTCGTGCTAAGATGGAGAATCCCAAACTCTTAGCCCCCAATTTGGTGATCTGAAAGGAAGCATCCGTAATAAAAGAATTAACCAGCTTAAGGGCCTTAATTCTATCCTGTATTTCTTCCTAAGAGACTATTCTAGGGCGTCAAACCAAAAAGCAGCCGCAGTCGTGACAGTTACAATGCAAGCCACCGGTTGCAATAAGAACCCTTGATGAACATAGAGTTTCTTGAGAAGACCCTCCAACTCCTTATCCATGGGGTCTTTGAAAGCACAACTGTCCTTGATAGGGATAGTCGTACGCTTAGCCAGGGTAGAGATAGCTACCTCCACCTTAGAGACCATCTGCCAAGAATCCCGAACGGTGTCAGCTATAGGGTACATCTTCTTAAAAATAGGGGAAGGGGAGAACGGGATACCCGGTCTTTCCCATTCCCTTGCAATAATGTTCGAAATTCTCTTAGGAACCGGGAAAACGTCAGAATAAGAAGGAACCCCCAAATATCTGTCCATCTTACTCACTTTCTCTGGTGGGACCACAATAGAGTCACAGTCGTCCAGAGTCACCTATCACACTCTGTCTCTGAAAACAGAACTTGTTTGGTAGTTGGATCTCAACTGCAGATATAACAACCTAATTTATTGCAGTTAGGAGTAATCACTCAGGTTATACAATAAAGTCTTATACTGAACTAGATAGAGGAATAAAGGGTTAAACACTCCTGTGTTAGTTCAGTGTTAATAGGTTACAGGAGAGAGAGTCCGGTATCATTCAATAGTTATCCCTCTGAGTATGCACCTTTAAATACGGTAGTTGGTACCTACTGGTAATGTGGATCAATAGAATTCCAGTAATGTTGTAATTTGGAACTTAAAGTCTCTTATTTGCTGACCGGTAAGTTATACAGCTTTGAGGTTTAGAGCAGGCAGCAGTAGAGGGAGAGCTGTACAGCTGCAGGCTGTGTGCAGCGAGAGAGGAGGGTGTGTGCGTGAGCACCAATCAGCTCGCCGGAATCTCGGACAGGCTACGACAGGGCGTAGCAGAGTAAAGGCTGTGAAAAGTCTTGCTTGCGGGGAGTGCCGCGCTGTTGCTGTGACAGTCTGAATAGTAAGCGGCCAAACCAACGTAGATCACCAGAGTGAATGAGAGAACTGAGGAGATTGGTGAGAGACACCGGAGGAGAGCCGGTGAGAGTTGATCAGCACTTGTTGTTTGGGAACCCTGAGTCACTTGAGAACTCCGGAGGAGGTTAGCTTGTAATTGTAATCCAAGGTAGATCCAGTGGCAGGATGTCACAAAAGGTACACTGGGTCCATTACAGCAGTAGAAAAGTCCTTTGAGGAAGTAATGATTTAGTTCACTATAATTTAGCCAGGAATTGAGTTGTGCTGGCGTCTCAGCTTGAGATAGAGTACACAACTAAATTAAACGGCAGGTGAGAGGGGGAGGAGTAGCCTTAAATAAGGTTGGATTTAAAGTTATACACCTCATACCTGACAGGTCCCCCCGTCAAAGGTGCTGCACCGCAGCAGGAGGAGCGGGTTTGTCCGGATGAGCCCTGTGGAACCGGCCGATTAGTCTGGCAGCGTTGAGGTTAGTCGATGGTTCCCAAGAGTCTTCATCAGGGGAATACCCCTTCCAACGGATGAGGTACTGCAGAACCCCCCGGTAAAGTCTGGAGTCCAGAATGGAAGACACTTCGTATATGTCATCGTCAACCACTATAGGTGGTGTTCCAGAGGTAGAGGTCTGCTGCCTAGTCGGGATGTAAGGTTTCAGCAGGGAAACATGAAAAGTAGGGTGTACCGGAATCTCAGGTGGGAGATTCAGGGTTACAGCGTTTTCGTTGACTAGTTTAGTGATTTCGTACGTTCCAAGGAAGAGATGAGAGAATTTTCGTCATGGTGACTTCAACTTAAGATGTCTAGTGGAAAGCCAAACCCTGTCACCGACTTGGTAAGTAGGAGGAGACCGTCTCTTGGAGTCGTAGTAACGCTTCTGTCTGTCTTGGGCTGCAGTTATATTCTCCTTGAGGAAAGTGAAGATCTCGGACATTGAGTTGGATGTCTCATCCACAAGCGGAGAGGTGGTATTCAGATGCGGGAAGAGATGAAAAGTAGGATGGTACCCATAGTTGGCAAAGAACGGTGTGTTCCTAGTTGATGTGTTCAGGGTATTTTTGTATGCGTATTCAGCCAGTGGTAAGTGGAGTTTCCATTGATCCTGTTGGTTGGAACAGTAGCACCTAATGTACTGCTCTATCCACTGGTTAACCCGTTCAGTTTGCCCATTGGTCTGTGGATGGTAGGCGGTACTGTAGCGATGATCGATCTTAAGTACTGAACAAAGCTGCCTCCAGAATCTGGAGGTGAACTGCGAACCTCTGTCAGAAATGATGATAGACGGTAGACCATGAATACGTACCACATGTGATAGAAAAAGGGCTGCTGTCTCAGAAGCTGTAGGTAGCTTTTCGTATGGAATGAAGTGAGCCATCTTTGAGAGGTAATCTACAACTACCATGATGATGGTCGATTTGTTTGAACTTGGCAGGTCTACGATGAAATCCATACCAACTGTGTGCCAAGGCCTTTCTGGTACGGGGAGAGATTTCAAAGTACCGTAGGGTTTGGAATGTTCATGTTTTGAAACAGCACATACTTGACATGTCTTAACGTATTCGTCTACTGTTTGGTGTAGATTGGGCCACCAGTAATTCCTTTTGATGAGCTCAGTTGTTCTTTGGATCCCAGGGTGTCCAGCTAGAGGAGATTCATGGTGATCTTGGAGAATCTGAGTTCTCAATGTGGGTGGAATGTATATCTTCCCATGTACGTAGCCAATTCCATTTGAATCTATTTCTTGTTGATCCTTTGGGTACGTAGTGTCTTTACACTGGTGGGACCGTAATGTCTGATATTTATCAGTAAGAACACCAATGAAATGTTCTGAGGGTAATATAGGCTGTGCAGGTAACAGTTGAGTAGGACGTCGTAAGTGTCTGGAGAGAGCATCGGCTTTGCCATTTTTTGACCCTGGACAGTAGGTGATGTGAAAATGGAATCTGGTAAAAAAAAAAAAGACTCCAGCGGAGTTGACGAGCTGACAATGTTTTACTTGACTGAAGGTACTCTAGATTGCGATGGTCGGTGTAAATTAGTATTGGGTAAGTAGTTCCTTCCAATAGATGCCTCCAGTGTTCTAAAGCAACCTTGATGACGAGAAGCTCCTTTTCCCCAATGGGGTAGTTCTGTTCAGGTGGTATCATTAGTCTGGAATAAAATGCCACTGGGTGAATGGGATCAGAGGGAGATTTTCGTTGAGAGAGTATAGCCCCTAGGGCATAATCCGATGCATCTACCTCAAGAATGAACTGGAGTTTGGTATCCGGGAACTGGAGAATAGGTGCTGTGATGAATGCCTTCTTGAGGTAGTCAAATGCCTTTTGGGCCTCTGAATTCCAGAGGAAATGAGTATGAGAACCAGTGAGTTTACACAGGGGTCTGGATAGGTTGGAGAATCCTTTGATGAACTTCCTGTAGAAGTTGGCAAAACCAAGGAAGCGTTGAACATCTTTTCTGGAAGTAGGAACAGGCCAATTTTGGATGGCTTGAATCTTTCCATCTTTACACCAGACGATGACATGTTATAGCCAAGGAAGGTGATTTCGTATGTGTGAAAAGAGCACTTCTCTGGTTTGGCGTACAGCTGATGAATTCTTAGTCGATTGAGAACCCAGGGTACATGTTTCTTGTGATCCTCTAAGTTGTCGGAGTAGATCAGGATATCGTCCAAATATATCACAAGGCACACGTCCAATAAATCTCTGAATATATCATTAATGAAATATTGGAACGTGGCAGGGGCATTACAAAGCCCAAACGGCATCACCATATATTCATAGAGCCCGTAGCGAGTCCGGAAGGCAGTGAGCCACTCATCTCCCTCTCTGATCCTGACCAGGTTGTAGGCTCCTCTGAGGTCAAGTTTGGTATATATGGTAGCCTTGCTAAGTCGTTCTACCAATTCGGGAATGAGGGGTAACGGATACCTGTTCTTCTTAGTTCTTTTGTTCAATTCCCGATAATCAATGATTGGACGTAGGGACTTGTCTTTGTTCCGTACAAAGAATATCCCAGCACCGGCCGGGGAAGTAGAAGGTCTAATGAACCCCTTTTTCAGGTTTTCGTCAAGATAGGTCTTGAGATGTTCCAACTCAGGTTGGGAGAGCGGATAAATATGCCCATAGGGTATGGTAGAACCTGGTAGTAGTTCTATGGGGCAATCGTAAATACGATGAGGTGGTAAGGTTTCCGCTTGTTTTTTATTGAAGACATCAAGGAAATCGTGATATTCTTGAGGAACTACCTCTTCAGAGAGCTGTAAGATATGTTGTTGGGGATAACAAGAATTTTTACAATAAGGGGAATCCATATCAACCTGAAGATTTTGCCAAGATATGGAAGGTTGATGTTGTTGAAGCCAGGAAAGCCCTAGAACTATGGGATATAAAGGAGAGGGTAAAACATCAAAAGTGATGTATTCGGTATGACCCTTACCCAGGGTGACCTTGAGTGGAATAGTGTGGTGTGTTATGGGTCCAGATTGGACATAGGTACCATCAATAACACGAATTGAGACAGGAACTGCTTTGGTAAGGGTAGGGATTTTATTTTTTCTTACAAGGGTTAAATCCAGGAAATTGGAGTATGCACCCGAGTCTATGATGGCTTCAGCTTGAAGGGCTTGACGGTCCCACTGTAAAAGGAGAGACATAGTACAATAAGCTACGTTTACAACCTTGTTAGTCAAGCATGCATTTACTTGTCTAAGCTTACTTCTCTTTTGGCGTTGAAGAAGTGGGCATTCCTTAACGGGGTGCGTAGGTGATGCACAGTACATGCACAAATTCTTTTGCTGTCTGCGGTGTCTTTCTTCCAGCGTCAGTGGTCCTTTTGTGAAGCCAATTTCCATGGGAGTGTTAACATCTTTTGCTGCTTGGGGTGATGGATAATATCTTTGATTTCCTTCGGACTGCTGGCGTTCAGACCTCCTCTCACGGAGTCTCCTATCTATCTGGATGGATAGTGACATTAGCCCTTCGAGGGTTCTGGGAATCGCAATTCGAGCAAGCTCATCCTTCAATGAGTCGCATAACCCGAGGCGGTATTGGTTTCTTAATGCTCTCTCACTCCAATCTGAGTCCTTCGTGTAAAGCTTGAACTCGGTGAGATATTCCTCTACAGGTCTCCTTCCCTGGCGTAGGCAGCGCATCTTTGCCTCTGCCGTGAGTTGCTTCTGAGTATCCTCGTACAGCGAGCTCATCTGTGAGAAAAAATCAGTGAGAGATCCCAAGACAGGATTATTGTTCTCCAGTAATGTATCCGCCCATACTCTAGGTTCGCCGGTAAGGAAAGATATTACAGTCATAACCTTAAGCCTCTCGGTATGGTAGGTCCTAGGTTTCATTTGGAAAAGCAGAAAACACGCATTCCTGAACTGCCTGAAATGTTTTCTGTCTCCTGAGAATCTCTCAGGTAAACACACCTGTGGTTCGGGGGTGTTGTCTCTTATTGCTGCTCTGAGGCTGTCATTTTGTAATTGCAAGTCTCTTAATCCATGTGACAACTGGTCCACCCTTTGTGTGAGATTGTACACCACAGTGGGTAAATCTGCTGGATCCATATGCTGGCCGTTTAATATGTCACACTCTGTCTCTGAAAACAGAACTTGTTTGGTAGTTGGATCTCAACTGCAGATATAACAACCTAATTTATTGCAGTTAGGAGTAATCACTCAGGTTATACAATAAAGTCTTATGCTGAACTAGATAGAGGAATAAAGGGTTAAACACTCCTGTGTTAGTTCAGTGTTAATAGGTTACAGGAGAGAGAGTCCGGTATCATTCAATAGTTATCCCTCTGAGTATGCACCTTTAAATACGGTAGTTGGTACCTACTGGTAATGTGGATCAATAGAATTCCAGTAATGTTGTAATTTGGAACTTAAAGTCTCTTATTTGCTGACCGGTAAGTTATACAGCTTTGAGGTTTAGAGCAGGCAGCAGTAGAGGGAGAGCTGTACAGCTGCAGGCTGTGTGCAGCGAGAGAGGAGGGTGTGTGCGTGAGCACCAATCAGCTCGCCGGAATCTCGGACAGGCTACGACAGGGTGTAGCAGAGTAAAGGCTGTGAAAAGTCTTGCTTGCGGGGAGTGCCGCGCTGTTGCTGTGACAGTCTGAATAGTAAGCGGCCAAACCAACGTAGATCACCAGAGTGAATGAGAGAACTGAGGAGATTGGTGAGAGACACCGGAGGAGAGCCGGTGAGAGTTAATCAGCACTTGTTGTTTGGGAACCCTGAGTCACTTGAGAACTCCGGAGGAGGTTAGCTTGTAATTGTAATCCAAGGTAGATCCAGTGGCAGGATGTCACAAAAAGGTACACTGGGTCCGTTACAGCAGTAGAAAAGTCCTTTGAGGAAGTAATGATTTAGTTCACTATAATTTAGCCAGGAATTGAGTTGTGCTGGCGTCTCAGCTTGAGATAGAGTACACAACTAAATTAAACGGCAGGTGAGAGGGGGAGGAGTAGCCTTAAATAAGGTTGGATTTAAAGTTATACACCTCATACCTGACATCACCAAAACCTCTCGTAGCAAAAGTCGGTGGTGTTCAAGCTTAAAGGGACAGTCAACACCAGAATTTTTGTTGTTTAAAAAGATAATCCCTTTATTACCCATTCCCCAGTTTTGCAAAACCAACACTGTTATATTAATACACTTTTTACTTCTGTGACTAACTTGTATCTAAGCATCTTCTGACCGCCCCTAATCACATGACTTTGAGTTATTATCTATTGACTTGCATTTTAGCCAATTAGTGCAGTGTCTGCCACTAGCCACAGGCGTGATCATAATGCTATCTATATGGCCTACATGAGCTTGCTCTCCCCTGCTGTGAAAAGTAAATAAAATAGAGGGGGCCTTCAAGGGCTTAGAAATGATCATATGTGCCTTCCTAGGTTTGCTTTCAACTAGAATACCAAGAGAACAAAGCAAAATTGCAAACCTGTCCCCCCGATTCAACAAATAGTACTCCGTGAACTGTGTGCCTAAGACCGCTTGTGAAGATGACTGAGACAAGCGGACTTAGGAAAACGCCGGAGCCTCAAGGTACACTGCTGTCGGAACTCGGAAAACCAACTGCACGGCTAAGCGCGCAAACGTAAGCCCCTTCGTGGGCGGCAGTCTAACACCGATAAGGAGAACCACATGGGAAATACAAATGTCAGCAAACGACTTTGGAATAAACAATGTGCCCAACGACCTTTGAATCAACAATGTGCCCCCTTGAAAGGTCCTGTGCCTGTCAAATGCTAAGGCATAATAATTGGAGTAAGAACTCCTTCTAAACAGTCCCCAGCGTCAAGCCCACATTCAATGTGCAATCTCAATGTAACCGGGCTAATATCTTAAAAAGCCCACTGTTATCTCACAGCTGAATTAGCTCACATAATAAAGGGGGGAAAACATCCATGCATATAATTATCTTGCCAGTTTATTACCCCTTCCTGGTGTAGGAAATAATGGCCAGTCTGTTCTGAGCTACATCGTCTCCCCAGAATCAAAGACTGTACATACCTCAATGCTGAGCGCAGCATGAACCTGTCCCACACGAAGAAGAGGTCCTTTTCATCACCTCCTGCAGATCTGTGGGGACAGACAGGGTCTTGGATAATATCTGCTAAGACCATCAGCAGGGCAGCAAACAGTATGGGAGGCGCAGAGAAAAACAGAATTTATGCTTACCTGATAAATTTCTTTCTCCTACGGTGTGTCCGGTCCACGGCTTCATCCTTACTTGTGGGAATATTCTCTTCCCCAACAGGAAATGGCAAAGAGAGCACAGCAAAAGCTGCCCATATAGCCCCCCCTCTGGCTCCGCCCCCCAGTCATTCGACCGACGGTTAGGAGAAAAAGGAGAAACCATAGGGTGCCGTGGTGACTGTAGTGTATAGAAAGAAAAAATTTGAAACCTGACTAAAAAGCCAGGGCGGGCCGTGGACCGGACACACCGTAGGAGAAAGAAATTTATCAGGTAAGCATAAATTCTGTTTTCTCCTACATTGGTGTGTCCGGTCCACGGCTTCATCCTTACTTGTGGGAACCAATACCAAAGCTTTAGGACACGGATGAAGGGAGGGAACAAGTCAGGTTACCTAAACGGAAGGCACCACGGCTTGCAAAACCTTTCTCCCAAAAATAGCCTCCGAAGAAGCATAAGTATCGAATTTATAAAATTTGGCAAAAGTGTGCAGAGAAGACCAAGTCGCTGCCTTACATATCTGATCAACAAAAGCCTCGTTCTTGAAGGCCCATGTGGAAGCCACAGCTCTAGTAGAGTGAGCTGTAATTCGTTCAGGAGGCTGCCGTCCGGCAGTCTCATAAGCCAATCGGATGATGCTTTTCAGCCAAAAAGAAAGAGAGGTAGCAGTAGCTTTCTGTCCTCTCCTCTTACCAGAATAAACGACAAACAAAGATGAAGTCTGTCTGAAATCCTTTGTTGCATCTAAATAGAATTTTAAAGCACGGACCACATCTAAATTATGTAACAAACGTTCCTTCTTTGAAACTGGATTCGGACACAGAGAAGGAACAACTATTTCCTGGTTAATATTCCTGTTGGAAACCACTTTTGGAAGAAAACCAGGTTTGGTACGCAAAACAACCTTATCTGCATGGAATACCAGATAGGGTGGATCACACTGCAAAGCAGACAATTCAGAAACTCTTCTCGCAGAAGAAATAGCAACCAAAAACAGAACTTTACAAGATAGTAACTTAATATCTATGGAATGTAAAGGTTCAAACGGAACCCCTTGAAGAACTGAAAGAACTAAATTTAGACTCCATGGAGGAGTCATGGGTCTGTAAACAGGCTTGATTCTGACTAAGGCCTGTACAAAAGCTTGTACATCTGGCACTGCTGCCAGGCGTTTGTGTAACAAAACAGACAAAGCAGATATCTGTCCTTTTAGAGAACTTGCTGACAACCCTTTATCCAAACCCTCTTGGAGAAAGGAAAGAATCTTAGGAATTTTAATTTTACTCCAAGAAAATCCCTTGGATTCACACCAACAGATATATTTTTTCCATATTTTATGGTAAATTTTCCTAGTCACAGGTTTTCTGGCTTGGACCAGAGTATCTATAACTGAATCTGAAAACCCACGCTTAGATAAAATCAAGCATTCAATTTCCAAGCAGTCAGCTGCAGAGAGACTAGATTTGGATGTTCGAATGGAGCTTGTACTAGAAGATCCTGTCTCAAAGGTAGCTTTCATGGTGGAGCCGATGACATATTCACCAGGTCTGCATACCAAGTCCTGCGTGGCCACGCAGGAGCTATCAGAATCACCGAGGCCTTCTCCTGTTTGATCCTGGCTACGAGCCTGGGAAGGAGAGGAATTGGTGGAAACACATAAGCTAGGTTGAACGACCAAGGCGCCACTAATGCATCCACTAGTGTCGCCTTGGGATCCCTGGATCTGGACCCGTAACGAGGAACCTTGAAGTTCTGACGAGACGCCATCAGATCCATGTCTGGAATGCCCCATAATTGAGTTAACTGGGCAAAGACCTCCGGGTGGAGTTCCCACTCCCCCGGATGGAAAGTCTGACGACTCAAATAATCCGCCTCCCAGTTGTCTACTCCTGGGATGTGAATTGCAGATAGATGGCAGGAGTGATCCTCCGCCCATTTGATGATCTTGGATACCTCTCTCATCGCCAAGGAACTCTTTGTTCCTCCCTGATGATTGATGTAAGCTACAGTCGTCATGTTGTCCGACTGAAATCTTATGAATCCGGCCTTCGCTAGTTGAGGCCAAGCCCGGAGCGCATTGAATATCGCTCTCAGTTCCAGGATGTTTATCGGGAGAAGAGACTCTTCCCGAGACCATAGACCCTGAGCTTTCAGGGAGTCCCAGACCGCGCCCCAGCCTAATAGACTGGCGTCGGTCGTGACAATGACCCGCTCTGGTCTGCGGACACTCATTCACTGAGACAGGTGATCCTGAGTCAACCACCAACGGAGTGAGTCTCTGGTTAACTGGTCTACTTGAATCTGGGGAGGCAAGTCTGCATAATCCCCATTCCACTGTCTGAGCATGCACAGTTGCAATGGTCTTAGATGGATTCGAGCAAAAGGAACCACATCCATTGCTGCCACCATTAGACCTATTACTTCCATGCACTGAGCTATGGAAGGCTGAGGAATAGATTGAAGAACTTGACAAGCCTTTAAGAAGCTTTAATTTTCTGACCTCTGTCAGAAAAATCTTCATTTCTACAGAATCTATTATTGTTCCCAGAAAAGGAACTCTTGTAGACGGGGACAGGGAACTCTTTTCCAAGTTCACCTTCCACCCGTGAGACCTGAGAAAAGCTAATACAATGTCTGTATGAGCCCTTGATCTGAAAAGGGACGACGCTTGGATTAGGATGTCGTCTAGGTAAGGTGCCACTGCAATGCCCCTCGGTCTTAGAACCGCTAGAAGGGACCCTAGCACCTTTGTGAAAATTCTGGGAGCAGTGGCTAAACCGAACGGAAGAGCCACGAACTGGTAATGTTTGTCCAGAAAGGCGAACCTTAGGAACTGATGATGATCTTTGTGGATAGGAATATGTAGGTACGCATCCTTTAAATCCACGGTAGTCATGAATTGACCCTCCTGGATTGTTGGTAAAATCGTTCGAATGGTTTCCATTTTGAACGATGGAACTCTGAGGAATTTGTTTAGAATTTTGAAATCCAGAATTGGTCTGAAAGTTCCCTCTTTTTTGGGAACTACAAACAGGTTTGAGTAAAACCCCTGACCTTGTTCCACTGTTGGAACAGGGTGTATCACTCCCATCTTTAATAGATCTCCTACGCAATGTAAGAATGCCTGACTCTTTATCTGGTCTGAAGATAAGCGAGACATGTGGAACCTTCCCCTTGGAGGAAGTTCCTTGAATTCTAGAAGATAACCCTGAGAGACAATTTCTAGTGCCCAGGGATCCTGAACATCTCTTGCCCAAGCCTGAGCAAAGAGATAAAGTCTGCCCCTACTAGATCCGGTCCCGGATCGGGGGCTACCCCTTCATGCTGTCTTGGTAGCAGCAGCCCTTGTTCCAGCCTTGCATTGGTTTCCATGCTGGCTTAGCCTGGGAAGCGTTGCCTGGGAAGCGTTACCCTCTTGTCTAGAGGCTGAAGAGTTAGGAGACGGTCCGTTCCTGAAATTGAGAAAAAGGAACGAAAATTAGATTTGTTCTTAGCCTTGAAAGGCCTATCCTGTGGGAGGGCAATTATCGTCAGCGCACCCTTGCTCATCCTCTGTATTTAAAACTGAGCAATCACGCTTTCTTTGAAATGCTGGCATTTTGGATAAAAACAGAATTTATGTTTACCTGATAAATTACTTTCTCCAACGGTGTGTCCGGTCCACGGCGTCATCCTTACTTGTGGGATATTCTCTTCCCCAACAGGAAATGGCAAAGAGCCCAGCAAAGCTGGTCACATGATCCCTCCTAGGCTCCGCCTACCCCAGTCATTCGACCGACGTTAAGGAGGAATATTTGCATAGGAGAAACCATATGATACCGTGGTGACTGTAGTTAAAGAAAATAAATTATCAGACCTGATTAAAAAACCAGGGCGGGCCGTGGACCGGACACACCGTTGGAGAAAGTAATTTATCAGGTAAACATAAATTCTGTTTTCTCCAACATAGGTGTGTCCGGTCCACGGCGTCATCCTTACTTGTGGGAACCAATACCAAAGCTTTAGGACACGGATGATGGGAGGGAGCAAATCAGGTCACCTAGATGGAAGGCACCACGGCTTGCAAAACCTTTCTCCCAAAAATAGCCTCAGAAGAAGCAAAAGTATCAAACTTGTAAAATTTGGTAAAAGTGTGCAGTGAAGACCAAGTCGCTGCCCTACATATCTGATCAACAGAAGCCTCGTTCTTGAAGGCCCATGTGGAAGCCACAGCCCTAGTGGAATGAGCTGTGATTCTTTCGGGAGGCTGCCGTCCGGCAGTCTCGTAAGCCAATCTGATGATGCTTTTAATCCAAAAAGAGAGAGAGGTAGAAGTTGCTTTTTGACCTCTCCTTTTACCGGAATAAACAACAAACAAGGAAGATGTTTGTCTAAAATCCTTTGTAGCGTCTAAATAGAATTTTAGAGCGCGAACAACATCCAAATTGTGCAACAAACGTTCCTTCTTTGAAACTGGTTTCGGGCACAGAGAAGGTACGATAATCTCCTGGTTAATGTTTTTGTTAGAAACAACTTTTGGAAGAAAACCAGGTTTAGTACGTAAAACCACCTTATCTGCATGGAACACCAGATAAGGAGGAGAACACTGCAGAGCAGATAATTCTGAAACTCTTCTAGCAGAAGAAATTGCAACCAAAAACAAAATTTTCCAAGATAATAACTTAATATCAACGGAATGTAAGGGTTCAAACGGAACCCCCTGAAGAACTGAAAGAACTAAGTTGAGACTCCAAGGAGGAGTCAAAGGTTTGTAAACAGGCTTGATTCTAACCAGAGCCTGAACAAAGGCTTGAACATCTGGCACAGCTGCCAGCTTTTTGTGAAGTAACACAGACAAGGCAGAAATCTGTCCCTTCAGGGAACTTGCAGATAATCCTTTTTCCAATCCTTCTTGAAGGAAGGATAGAATCTTAGGAATCTTAACCTTGTCCCAAGGGAATCCTTTAGATTCACACCAACAGATATATTTTTTCCAAATTTTGTGGTAAATCTTTCTAGTTACAGGCTTTCTGGCCTGAACAAGAGTATCGATAACAGAATCTGAGAACCCTCGCTTCGATAAGATCAAGCGTTCAATCTCCAAGCAGTCAGCTGGAGTGAGACCAGATTCGGATGTTCGAACGGACCTTGAACAAGAAGGTCTCGTCTCAAAGGTAGCTTCCATGGTGGAGCCGATGACATATTCACCAGATCTGCATACCAAGTCCTGCGTGGCCACGCAGGAGCTATCAAGATCACCGACGCCCTCTCCTGATTGATCCTGGCTACCAGCCTGGGGATGAGAGGAAACGGCGGGAATACATAAGCTAGTTTGAAGGTCCAAGGTGCTACTAGTGCATCCACTAGAGCCGCCTTGGGATCCCTGGATCTGGACCCGTAGCAAGGAACTTTGAAGTTCTGATGAGAGGCCATCAGATCCATGTCTGGAATGCCCCACAGTTGGGTGATTCGGACAAAGATTTCCGGATGGAGTTCCCACTCCCCCGGATGCAATGTCTGACGACTCAGAAAATCCGCTTCCCAATTTTCCACTCCTGGGATGTGGATTGCAGACAGGTGGCAGGAGTGAGACTCCGCCCATTGAATGATTTTGGTCACTTCTTCCATCGCCAGGGAACTCCTTGTTCCCCCCTGATGGTTGATGTACGCAACAGTTGTCATGTTGTCTGATTGAAACCGTATGAACTTGGCCCTCGCTAGCTGAGGCCAAGCCTTGAGAGCATTGAATATCGCTCTCAGTTCCAGAATATTTATCGGTAGAAGAGATTCTTCCCGAGACCAAAGACCCTGAGCTTTCAGGGATCCCCAGACCGCGCCACAGCCCATCAGACTGGCGTCGGTCGTGACAATGACCCACTCTGGTCTGCGGAAGGTCATCCCTTGTGACAGGTTGTCCAGGGACAGCCACCAACGGAGTGAGTCTCTGGTCCTCTGATTTACTTGTATCCTCGGAGACAAGTCTGTATAGTCCCCATTCCACTGACTGAGCATGCACAGTTGTAATGGTCTTAGATGAATGCGCGCAAAAGGAACTATGTCCATTGCCGCTACCATCAAACCTATCACTTCCATGCACTGCGCTATGGAAGGAAGAGGAACGGAATGAAGTATCCGACAAGAGTCCAGAAGTCTTGTTTTTCTGGCCTCTGTCAGAAAAATCCTCATTTCTAAGGAGTCTATTATTGTTCCCAAGAAGGGAACCCTTGACGACGGAGATAGAGAACTCTTTTCCACGTTCACTTTCCATCCGTGAGATCTGAGAAAGGCCAGGACGATGTCCGTGTGAGCCTTTGCTTGAGGAAGGGACGACGCTTGAATCAGAATGTCGTCCAAGTAAGGTACTACAGCAATGCCCCTTGGTCTTAGCACAGCTAGAAGGGACCCTAGTACCTTTGTGAAAATCCTTGGAGCAGTGGCTAATCCGAAAGGAAGCGCCACGAAATGGTAATGCTTGTCCAGGAATGCGAACCTTAGGAACCGATGATGTTCCTTGTGGATAGGAATATGTAGATACGCATCCTTTAAATCCACCGTGGTCATGAATTGACCTTCCTGGATGGAAGGAAGAATTGTTCCAATGGTTTCCATCTTGAACGATGGAACCTTGAGAAACTTGTTTAAGATCTTGAGATCTAAGATTGGTCTGAACGTTCCCTCTTTTTTGGGAACTATGAACAGATTGGAGTAGAACCCCATCCCTTGTTCTCCTAATGGAACAGGATGAATCACTCCCATTGTTAACAGGTCTTCTACACAATGTAAGAATGCCTGTCTTTTTATGTGGTCTGAAGACAACTGAGACCTGTGGAACCTCCCCCTTGGGGGAAGCCCCTTGAATTCCAGAAGATAACCTTGGGAGACTATTTCTAGTGTCCAAGGATCCAGAACATCTCTTGCCCAAGCCTGAGCGAAGAGAGAGAGTCTGCCCCCCACCAGATCCGGTCCCGGATCGGGGGCCAACATTTCATGCTGTCTTGGTAGCAGTGGCAGGTTTCTTGGCCTGCTTTCCCTTGTTCCAGCCTTGCATTGGTCTCCAAGCTTGCTTGGCTTGAGAAGTATTACCCTCTTGCTTAGAGGACGTAGCACTTTGGGCTGGTCCGTTTCTACGAAAGGGACGAAAATTAGGTTTATTTTTGGCCTTGAAAGGCCGATCCTGAGGAAGGGCATGGCCCTTACCCCCAGTGATATCAGAGATAATCTCTTTCAAGTCAGGGCCAAACAGCGTTTTCCCCTTGAAAGGAATGTTAAGTAGCTTGTTCTTGGAAGACGCATCAGCTGACCAAGATTTCAACCAAAGCGCTCTGCGCGCCACAATAGCAAACCCAGAATTCTTAGCCGCTAACCTAGCCAATTGCAAAGTGGCGTCTAGGGTGAAAGAATTAGCCAATTTGAGAGCATTGATTCTGTCCATAATCTCCTCATAAGGAGGAGAATCACTATCGACCGCCTTTACCAGCTCATCGAACCAGAAACATGCGGCTGTAGCGACAGGGACAATGCATGAAATTGGTTGTAGAAGGTAACCCTGCTGAACAAATATTTTTTTAAGTAAACCTTCTAATTTTTTATCCATAGGATCTTTGAAAGCACAACTATCTTCTATGGGTATAGTGGTGCGTTTGTTTAAAGTGGAAACCGCTCCCTCGACCTTGGGGACTGTCTGCCATAAGTCCTTTCTGGGGTCGACCATAGGAAACAATTTTTTAAATATGGGGGGAGGGACGAAAGGAATACCGGGCCTTTCCCATTCTTTATTTACAATGTCCGCCACCCGCTTGGGTATAGGAAAAGCTTCTGGGAGCCCCGGGACCTCTAGGAACTTGTCCATTTTACATAGCTTCTCTGGGATGACCAAATTGTCACAATCATCCAGAGTGGATAATACCTCCTTAAGCAGAGCGCGGAGATGTTCCAACTTAAATTTAAACGTAATCACATCAGGTTCAGCTTGTTGAGAAATGTTCCCTGAATCTGTAATTTCTCCCTCAGACAAAACCTCCCTGGCCCCATCAGACTGGTTTAGGGGCCCTTCAGAACCATTATTATCAGCGTCGTCATGCTCTTCAGTATCTAAAACAGAGCAGTCGCGCTTACGCTGATAAGTGTGCATTTTGGCTAAAATGTTTTTGACAGAATTATCCATTACAGCCGTTAATTGTTGCATAGTAAGGAGTATTGGCGCGCTAGATGTACTAGGGGCCTCCTGAGTGGGCAAGACTCGTGTAGACGAAGGAGGGAATGATGCAGTACCATGCTTACTCCCCTCACTTGAGGAATCATCTTGGGCATCATTGTCATTGTCACATAAATCACATTTATTTAAATGAGAAGGAACTCTGGCTTCCCCACATTCAGAACACAGTCTATCTGGTAGTTCAGACATGTTAAACAGGCATAAACTTGATAACAAAGTACAAAAAACGTTTTAAAATAAAACCGTTACTGTCACTTTAAATTTTAAACTGAACACACTTTATTACTGCCGATATAATCTTATCAAAATACCCAGATTAAATGATTCCTCAAGGCTAAATATGTGTTAATAATGAATCGATTTAGCCCAGAAAAAGTCTACAGTCTTAATAAGCCCTTGTGAAGCCCTTATTTACTATCTTAATAAACATGGCTTACCGGATCCCATAGGGAAAATGACAGCTTCCAGCATTACATCGTCTTGTTAGAATGTGTCATGCCTCAAGCAGCAAGAGACTGCTCACTGTTCCCCCAACTGAAGTTAATTCCTCTCAACAGTCCTGTGTGGAACAGCCATGGATTTTATTAACGGTTGCTAAAATCATTTTCCTCATACAAACAGAAATCTTCATCTCTTTTCTGTTTCTGAGTAAATAGTACATACCAGCACTATTTTAAAATAACAAACTCTTGATTGAATAATAAAAACTACAGTTAAACACTAAAAAACTCTAAGCCATCTCCGTGGAGATGTTGCCTGTACAACGGCAAAGAGAATGACTGGGGTAGGCGGAGCCTAGGAGGGATCATGTGACCAGCTTTGCTGGGCTCTTTGCCATTTCCTGTTGGGGAAGAGAATATCCCACAAGTAAGGATGACGCCGTGGACCGGACACACCTATGTTGGAGAAAGATTAGCTATAGAATTATCCATTACTGCCGTTAATTGTTGCATAGTAACAAGCATTGGCGCGCTAGATGTGCTAGGTGTCGCCTGCGCGGGCATAACTGGAGTTGACACAGAAGGAGAGGATGATGAACTATCCCCAACTACCTTCATTTGAAGAATCATCTTGGGCAACGTTATTAAATGTGACAGTACTGTCCTTACTTTGTTTGGACGCCATGGCACAATTTTCACATACATTTAAAGGGGGAACCACCTTGGCCTCCATACATACAGAACATGTTCTATCTGAAGGTACAGACATGTTAGACAGGCTTATACAGGCTATTAATGCAATAAAACCGTTTTTAAACAAAACCGTTACTGTCTCTTTAAATGTTAAACAGAGCACACTTTATTTCTGAATGTGTGAAAAACTATGAAGGAAATATCCGATCCTTACCAAATTTGCACCCTAGTGTCGTAATGCTTTGAAAGTATTGCACAACCAAGTTTGTAACCCCTTAAATGAGCAAACCGGAGATATTTGCTCAATTTACCAGTTTAAACCCACTACAGTCCCAGCCACAGCCTTTGCTGCGGCTTTACCTTTCCTTGGGGGTTATTCGCCACAGAAATAAGCCTTCCAGAATCGTTTTTTATGGCCACAGGACCTTCTCACATGAAGCTGCATGCACTGCTTCCAGAAGTAACTGCGCAATTAAGGCGCGAAAATGAGGCCTCCTCCCTCTGCATACCAGAGTGAAAGGCCCTTCCTGACTAGAATAGGTGTCTAAACGACTGCCAGGTGAATAAAAAACGTTCCCAAAGTGTTTTCAAGTTCCAAAACACTCCAAAAGTCATATGAATATTGTATAAATCAATCGATTAAGCCCACAATAGTGTCAACCAGTATATAGCCCATTAATAAGCCTTCATTCTGTTATGAGTCTAAGAAAAATGGCTTACCTCTTTAAACAGAACTCTTCATCACTTTCTGTTGTAGAGTAAATAGTACAAACCGGCACTATTTTAAAATAACAAACTCTTGATAGAAGAATAAAAAACTACAACTAACACCACATACTCTTTACCATCCCCGTGGAGATGCTACTTGTTCAGAGGGGCAAAGAGAATGACTGGGGGGGCGGAGCCAGAGGGGGGGCTATATGGGCAGCTTTTGCTGTGCTCTCTTTGCCATTTCCTGTTGGGGAAGAGAATATTCCCACAAGTAAGGATGAAGCCGTGGACCGGACACACCAATGTAGGAGAAATGTAGAATCTCCCCAGTTCCCATTGCTGAAAAAAACCCTGTAGCTTTACCCCTGAGAAAAAATAGCACTCACTGGTACCATTTAAAAATAATAAACTCTTGACTGAAGAATCTTAACTAACACCTCACTTTACCTCTTCCTATCACTAACACAGGCAAAGAGAATGACTGGGTTGGGAGGGAAGGGAGGAGCTATATATACAGCTATATATACAGCTCTGCTGTGGTGCTCTTTGCCTCCTCCTGCTGACCAGGAGGTGATATCCCATAAGTAAGGATGAAATCCGTGGACTCGTCGTATCTTGTAAAATAAATAAAGTTTAAAATCCTGATTTGAACCTACAATTCCATTGTAAATACTAGTGATGCACCGAAATGGAAATTCTGGAACGAAACCGAATCCAAAAATCTGGGATGCACTTGGCTGAAAACCGAAAATGTATTTTTTCAAATTATTTTTTTTTTTGCATAATTAGAGCCAATAAAAAATCCCACACTTTTATTGAAAGTAACACACTAAAATTGGACAAAAATATCTTAAAACAATAATATGCTACACAATAATATTACCAAGAAAAAAAAAAACAGGCAAAAAGTAATGCCATTTTCGGCCAAAATGTTTCTGCGACCAAAATTTTGGTGCATCCCTACTTAAAACAATTATAAATACAGTATCAATATACTGTATTATTCTTCATTTAATTCTATGTAACAGAATCATATTTAACAGGTTTTTTTTCACCAATTATCCAAATAAAGTATAGACCTAGAAAACTCATTATATGCAGAACAGTAAGTCAAGTAATAAACTTAAACAGCAGCTCTAGGCTAGCATCAAATTTGAAACATGCTACACAATAATTTTACCGAAAATAACAGGCAAAAAAACCCGAAAACCGAAATAGCCAAAAATGCAATTTTCGGCCGAAACTTTCTGCGGCTGAAATTTCGGTGCATCCCTAGTAAATACAGCTACTTTGTGTAGCTTATTTACTTTCCTATCTACTCCCTATATTCTTTTCACAATTCCTTCATCTCTTTAAAGAGACACATTTCAAATTCACTTCCATCTACAAAACTTTGTCTATGTTGCTCTTCTTCAGAGATACACTCGCCCTCCCTCTCTTAGACTCTACATCAAACTCCATAGATTTAAAGGGACATGATACACAAATGTTGGAGCACTTGAAAGTGATGCAGCATGGTCATAAAAAGCAAACTAGAAAATATTGCCTGAACATCTTTATGTAAAAAAAAAAAAAAAAATGATAATGTCCTCAGTAGCCACATCCCATTGTAAAGGGATTTTAAGCAGCCAATCAGGATGCTAGTCCCGGGACTTGCAAGAGAGCGTGCAACTGGCATGTGCAGGCACAGACATGTTATTTCCCTACTCAGTTTAAGGAAGTTTACTAAGAAATCTCACAAGATTTCAGTAAAATCTCATGAGATTGCAGTAAAGCAAAGCATGACCTCAGAACTGCTGATGCGGACTGGAGATATATATATATATATATTTTTTTATCAACCTGCAGCTAGTAGCTAAAGGATAACTGCTCACAGAGAACTTACTATTGTGAGATGCAGATATTTTGAGGTACAATATGTTCCTTTTTACATAGAGATGTTTCTTGTCAGCTTTTTACAGTTATACTGCATCATGTTCAGGTGATTTAGCATATACACATGTCCATTTAAATACTCTGTGAAAAGTAAGTATATAAAACAACTCTAACTTATAAGCACATCACATTTATCAATTTCAGTGGCATTCTCCATCCCATCTTCTCTATGAGCAGCCCACTATGAGACAAGCAAATACCTTCACAGTTTGTCTTGACTCTTATATATACAATAATGTAAATTTGTTTTAAATTTTCACTATATGTCAGTTGTAAAGCTGTCTGGTACTACAGAATACATAAGTAATATTTAAAAAAAATAACAGCCTAAAGGGACATACAATTAACAAAAAGTTCTACTTTACTTCTATTATATAATTTATTTAGTTCTCATGTTATTCTTTGTTTAAAAGAAAACCTTGGAGGTAGTGTGCATATGTCTGGAGAACTTTATGGCTGCAATTCGGCAAGAATGCTTTTGAGTACTAGATTGAAGTAGTGTTTTTTTTTTAATTGTATGCTCTATCTGAATCAAGTTTTTAAGTTTCATCTTCCTGTAATAAAGGAAAGTCTTATGATAGCATTATGAAATTCCAAACTTGTCCACAAGAGAGCAGTAGTTACTTACACTCTCCTTGGCCACGGATGCAAATTTGCTGGCTCCAACTGTAAAACTGCTCCAACCCTGCAAAATAAACATTGACAATTTTCTCCATGCAAATGATGCACATGTCCCCTTATCACCAACAAATATAAGCTGTAATACAGCAATACAGAATGAAATAGGGAACCAATGGATTTGTCCGTCCTGTAGAAGCTGTGAACATGTATAAAAAAATAATAATAATTGTAGGGATAGCTAGCCTCCACAGAATCTGGAACTAAATTCCTATAACTATTATCATTCATTTGAATCGTGCTTCAAATTTTAAACTGTTAACATAATGGACACTACCTACGCCTTCCACAGTCTTAAAGTGATAGTGAATTCAGCTAACTTACTTAATATATTAATTAATTAACCAATGAGCGCAGGGTGAGAAACACCAAACTCCTGAGAATACCTATGTGTTCCCAAAAATAGGTAATATGAAAATCAGAAAAGGGGAGTATATCAGGAGCGCTACAGCTAAAGGTGCTAGGAGGTAAGACTATATAAATGAAATTGGCATAGACATTTAGCGTATCTTAAAAAATAGCATAAATTTAATGCACAGCAAATAATACACAATAGTAAATAAAAACGGACGTCTCCGTGAGTAAAGTCCTTAAGTTGCCGCCATATGATAATTATAATAGCAGAGAGAGTTTGTGGTACAAATAAATGACAGTCTGGTGTACACTTACAGTATCTTTAATGTATGTTGGTTTGCTAGCAAACAGGGGCTTACCCCAAACTTTCCACTCGATATCCTCCGTGAGTTGGTTACAGCCGTTAGCGTGATGACACAGCTAATGTGGGCGCTGTCTCAGATCGGCTCTTCTGATTGGTCCAAACTCGGACCCGGTCAGCAGCAAACAGGGGCTTGCCCTGAACTTTCCACTCGATGTCCTCCGTTAGTTGGTTAAAAGCCTTTAGCGTGATGACAATGTTAATGTGGGCGCTGCCTCAGATTGGCTTTTCTTATTGGTCCAAACTCGGACCCGGTCAGCAGCGGTAGTGGTGACTATTACAACTAAAGTGTAGCAATTGTCCGATGAATAATACCTGCTCTTAGTGCTAACTAGCACGCAGGTACAAAATTAAAGATGAAAACAAGCTTGGTTATCCGATGAAAAGTTCAGAGAGTAGTTGCAAGTCTTTCCAGTCACTAGTTATTATAGCGATATTGCACAATCCTCAATGAACACTGTGGTAGCTTCAGCTTCAAATAGTAATCTCAGTAGTAGTTGCAGCACATCGACGCGTTTCCCCCTCTACAGGGCTTTCTCAAGATGATTAGACTGCAACAGGTATGTCTTTATTTGAAGGTGTAGTCTGTTTCTCATTGGTTGTAAAACACCTGGGAGTGTTATCCAGGGCGGTCTTAGTATTTAAGGTAGTATTGGCAAGTAACCATATAGCTTAGGTAGCTTCATATCTCTAATCATTCACATAGTTATAAAGGAGGTTTCTATTACTGGATTTCACAGAACTCCCTTAAAAGTGATATTAAAAATTGATACTTTAGAATTAGTACTTAAAATTAGTATTGTATCTATTTCTAAATCACTTATGTTAAAAATTATTTGCTAAAAAGAAAGAAATACTTAAAAATAATTAAAACTAATTTAAAAAATAATTAAAGAATAATTAAAGAATAATAATCATGTTAAGAATCTAAATTGATATTGTGTATGTCATATAGTAAAATACAGATTGTGCATTACATAATAATGTTTAGTCAAATAAAAATGGAGAGATGTCTAATTCTGAATTTAAACCAGCAGGGAACAGAGTGTTATGTCTATAAATCAGTTCTGCCTCTTATTTTCAGAAATTTTTCTATATTACCCCCCCTCTAATTTTGTTTCACATGCAAAATCCCCCAATATTTTAGATCTTTAGTATTGCCCTTGTGTACAGTTTTAAAGTGCCTATATAGATTAGTGTCTGTCACTCCCTTTTCAATACATAATAGATGTTCTCTTATCCTATCTTTGATCATACGTTTAGTCTCTCCAAAATAAAGTAAGTTACATGTGCATTTAAGAATATAAATCACCCCCTTCGTGGTGCATCTAATGCATTCCTTGATAGTGATTTCTTCTCCTGATTTTGGAATGATTATAGTTTTCCTTTTGTCACTACATTTACATGCCTTGCATGAATAGCAAGTGAAGAAGCCTGATATTTTCCCCCCTTGTAGATCTTTTTGTGTGATTTTTGATTTATCTCGCGTGAGCTAGGCGCCAGTATTGTTTTAAAATTTTGTTTTTTTAAAAATCAATCTCGGCTTATGGGGGAGTGCATCTCCTAATATAGGGTCAGCTTTTAAGATAGCCCAGTGTTTATTCAGAATCTTTCTTACAATGCCATGATCTACATTATATTCCGTTATAAATGGAACATCAATTAAATTTGAATTCTCTTTAGTTGTCTTTTGTTTATATGAGAGGAGGTTCTTTCTATCAGTATTTCTTGCTCTTATTACGGCCCTATTGACAACTTCCTCATCATATCCTCTATCTCTGAATTTCTCAATTAAGGATTCTATTTGGTATTCAAAGTCTGAGAGTCTAGAACAATTTTTTCTCACCCTCAGACTTTGGCCCACAGGGATGTTGTCCTTCCATTGCTGGAGATGACAACTTTTGGAATGGATAAAGCTGTTAGAGTTAACCTCTTTAAAATCTTTACTTAATATATTGAAAGCTCTTGTAATTTTAAGCATATCAATGTGTTTATTTTAGTAAAAATCAAAATTAAACTTCTATAAAAAAAACTTTTTTGTGAAGCTCCATTACCTGCTGCAATACAGCCTCTGTCTCACATTTTCTTAATCTGGGATTTGACAGGCAGCTCTTTCAGCCAATAGGAGCCGCACTATACGCCCTATGCAAGTTGTTATTATTATTATTATTGGTCTTTGGAAGAGCGCCAACAGATTCCGCAGCAGGCTCCCGTGCTGGTAACTAGAAGCAGACTCAGGCGTGAAGCGCAACTACACAAGCACAGCTCGCTACGCTATTTGCGCAGCTGAAACAGTGAGGCTGCTAATCGCTCCTGGTAAAGCCAATTCACTGTTTCAGCTGCGTAAATAGCATAGCCAGCGGTGCTTGGGCAATTGTGCTTCACGCCTGAGTCGGCTTTTAGTTAGCAGCAAGGGAGAATGCGGTCAGTAACTTACATAGTGCGTATGGTGCAGCTCCTATTGGCTGAAAGAGCTGCCTGTTAAATCCCAGATTAAGAAAATGTGAGAGAGGATGTATTGCAGCAGATAGCGGAGCCTAACAAAAAGGTTTTTTTTATAGAAGTTGATTTTCACTAAAATAAGCACATCGATATGCTTTAAATTAAAAGAGCTTTCAAAATATTAAAAAAGTTAGTTAGCTGAATTTACCATCACTTTAAGCAGATGGATCGAGCAAGAAGCTGCCCTCCTTCTCCCAAAATGGCAGCAACATGAAGATAAAAAAATAAATACTAACAGTATACAGAGAGTTCATTGCGTTGTTCAGGAAATCATCTTCCTTCTTCTGAGGAGTCACTGTGTTCCCAAATCCCACATATCTGTTCTCCTGATTCCCAGCACCACCACTATAAAAATAAATAAATTAAAATAACACAATTTGTCTTAACAGGGTATTTAAACATATCTATCCTCAAACAAACTAAAGTAAAATAAAAGTAAAATAAATAAATAAAATGTGGACACAGTATTTCAATCGCTCATTTTAATTTCACAAATATATACTTCAATTGTTAAAATATAAATGACATTTAATTGCTTTAATCCCAAATTTGTGGGATACCCTGATCAGTAAATATCCATCCTTATCTACCCCCTCCTCCTTGCCCCACATAATGGGCAACAAAAACTTTCCCTACTCCTATTTTGTCAGAGTGGATGGTGGCATCACTCATATACCTATATAAAAAGTTCTAAATGGTCACTTAAAACATTTAATAAATTAAAATAAAAAGTTTAATGTCTAACTCTTGGCTTTCCTACTTTCAAATATGTCCCTACATCTCTACTAGTCCTGTCAATAGGAATTTTTATCAGATCCCTTTTGAAACGTGTCTTATCAAGAGGAACAATTGCAATCTCATATTCAATTTTAAAACAAAACAATATATAAACTTGCTCAAATCCCAATCCAAAAAAATAAAATAAAACAAACAAATGTGATAGTGCACAAAAGGATAAATGTGCAACGTCCCAGGTAAGGTAATCACTGTAGTTACTTGCAGGTGATCCTCAGGGAAAAAAGAAAATTTATGCTTACCTGATAAATGCATTTCTTTTTTGACACGATGAGTCCACGGATCATCTTAATTACTTATGGGATATTCACCTCCGGTCAGCAGGAGGCGGCAAAGAGCACCACAGCAAAGCTGTTAAATAGCTCCTCCCTTCCCTCCCACTCCAGTCATTCGACCGAAGTTAGAAAGAGAAAGGAAAAGCCAAGGTGCAGAGGTGTCTGAAGTTTACAATAACCCACAACCTGTCTAAAAAAACAGGGCGGGCCGTGGACTCATCGTGTCAAAAAATAAATAAATTTATCAGGTAAGCATAAATTTTCTTTTCTTTTTTAAGACACAATGAGTCCACGGATCATCTTAATTACTAATGGGATTCAATACCCAAACTAGAGTACACAGATGATACGGGAGGGACAGGACAGGGAACCTAAACGGAAGGCACCACTGCTTGAAGAACCTTTCTCCCAAAAGCGGCCTCAGTCGAGGCAAAAGTGTCAAATTTGTAGAACTTTGAAAAAGTGTGAAGAGAGGACCCTGTTGCAGCCTTGCAAATCTGTTCCACAGAAGCTTCATTTTTGAACGCCCATGAGGAAGCAACAGCCCTCGTGGAATGAGCCGTAACTCTCCCGGGAGGCTGCTGTCCAGCAGTCTCATATGCAAAACGTATGATACTCTTCAGCAAAAAGAAAGAGAAGTAGCCGTAGCTTTCTGTCCCTTGCGTTTTCCTGAGAAAACCACCAACAAAAAAGAAGACTGACGACAGTCCTTAGTCGCCTGCAGGTAAAACTTTAAAGCACGGACCACGTCCAAATTGTGCAGAAGTCTTTCCTTCTGAGGAGGATTAGGACACAAGAAAGGAACAACAATCTCCTGATTAATGTTCCGATCAGAAACAACCTTAGGAAGAAATCCTAATTTAGTACGTAAAACTACCTTATCTGAATGGAAAATAAGATAAGGAGACTCAAACTGTAATGCCGAGAGCTCTGACACTCTCCGAGCTGAAGAAATAGCAACACGAAATAAAACTTTCCAAGATAACAACTTAATATCTAAGGAATGCATAGGCTCAAATGGAGCCCCTTGAAGAACTTTGAGAACTAAATTCAGACTCCATGGAGGAGTAACTGGTTTGAACACATCCTGATCCTGACCAAGGCCTGACAAAATTATTGTACATCTGGGACATCTGCCAGATGTTTGTGTAACAAAATAGATAAAGACAGAGATTTGACTCCTTTAGGGAAACTTGACGATATACCTTTCTCCAAAACCTCTTGGAGAAAAGACAATATTCTAGGAATCCTAACTCTACTCCATGATTAGCCCATAGATTCACACCAATAGAGATATTTACGCCATATCTTATGATAATTTTTTCTAGTGACAGGCTTACGAGCCTGAATTATGGTCTCAATGACCGAGTCAGAAAAACCCCGCTTGGATAATATTAAGCGTTCAATCTCCAAGAAGTCATTTTCAGAGAAACCAGATTTGGGTGAAGGAGGGGCCCTTGAATTAGAAGGTCCTTCCCAAACGGAAGTCTCCAGGTGGCAAATATGACATGTCCACCAGATCTGCATACCAAATCCTGCGGTGCTATGAGGATCACCTCTCCTGTTTGATTCGAGCAATGACCCGAGGAAGAAAAGTAAAAAACGGAGGAAAAAGCTGGAGAACACTTCCGGATGGAGTTCCCACTCCCCCGGATGAAAGGTCTGCCTGCTCAGGAAATCCGCCTCCCAGTTGTCGCCGACAGGCAGCAAGAATGGGCCTCCGCCCACTGAATTATTTTGGATACCTCTGTCATCGCTAAGGAACTCCTCGTTCCTCCCTGATTGATGTAAGCCACTGACGTTTTGTTCGACTGGAACCTGATAAACTGGACAGAGGCTAACTGAGGCCAGGCCAGAAGAACATTGTAGATTGCTCTCAGCTCCAGAATGTTTATAGGAAGAACAGACTCTGGCTGAGTCCAAACCCCCTGAGCCCTTAAGGAGCCTCAGACTGTTCCCCACCCTAGAAGGCTGGCGTCTGTTGTCACAATCACCCAAGATGGTCAGTGAAAGCAGGTTCCTTGGGAGAGATGATCCAGAGACAACCACCATTGAAGAGAATCCCTTGTCTCCTGCTCCAGTAGTATTCGAGGAGACAAATCTGTATAGTCTCCGATCTATTACCTGAGCATGCTTAACTGCAGAGGTCTGAGATGGAACCGAGCAAACGGGATGATGTCCATTGCCGCGACCATCAGCCCGATTACCTCCATGCACTGAGCCACTGAAGGCCGAGGAGTGGACTGAATGACTAGACAAGTATCGATAATCTCTAATTTCCTGACATTGTCAGAAAAATCTTCATTGATATGGAATCTTTTATGGTTCCCAAGAAAGTTACCCTTGTGCTTAGGACTAAGGAACCCATTTCCAAATTTACCTTCCACCCGTGAGATCGCAGGAAGGATAACACCATGTCCGTGTGAAATCTTGCTTGCTGTAAGGATGGCGCCTGGACTAGGATGTCGTCCAGATAGGGCGCCACTGCAATGCCCGTAACTGAAGCACCACCAACAGCAATCCCAGAGCCTTTGTGAAAACAGAGCTGTGGCAACAACGAAAGGAAGAGCCATGAACTGGAAGCGTTTGTACAGAAAGGCAAACCTTAGAACTTGAGACGATTCTAGTGAATGGCACATGAAGGTACGCGTCCTTTAAATATACTGTTGTCATAAATTGACCCTCTTGGATCAAGGGAAGAATGGAACGAATAGTTTCCATCTTGAAGGACGGTACACTAAGAAATTTGTTTAGACTTTTGAGATCTAAAAAGTGGTCTGAAGGTTCCCTCTTTTTTTGGGAACCACAAACCGATTGGGATAAAAAACCCAGGCCCTGTACATGTATTGGAACTGGATCAATCACTCCCAGGTCTGAGAGGTCTCCTACGCAGTGTAAGTACGCCTTTCCTTTTGTCTGATCTGCAGATAATCTTGAAAGCAGAAACCTGCCTCTGGGAGGAAAACTTTTGAACTCTAATTTGTATCCCTGGGACACTATTTTCTATTGCCCAGGGATCCTGAACATCTCGAACCCAAGCCTGAGCGAAGACAGAAAGTCTGCCCCCTACAAGATCCGATCCCGGATCGGGGGCATGTCCTTCATGCTGTCTTTGATTCGACAGCAGGCTATTTGGATTTTTTTGTTGTTGAAATTCTTTAAATTTCAAAAGAGATTATTTCCGTCAAGCCAGGTCCCAACAAAGTCTTCCCCTTGTAAGGAATCGCTAAAAGCTTAGACTTAGAGCATACATCCATAGAACAAGGCTCTAATCATAAGGCTCTGTGAGCAGGAACAGAGAAACCTGAAACCTATGCTCCCAGTTTGATAACTTGAAGCGAAGAATTTGAAATAAAGGAATTAGCAAATTTGAAAGCTTTTATCCTATCCTGGATTTTATCCAGGGGAGTTTCTGACTTCGTAGCATCAGACAATGCATGAAACCAATATGCCGTTGCACTAATGACGGTAGCAAAGTACACAGCTGGTTGCCATTGTAAGCCCTGGTGTACATCCCTTTTCTAATTTTTGTCCAAAGGACCTCTGAAAAAACCCAACTATCCTCTAAGGGTATAGTAGTTCTCTTAGCTAAGCTGGAAACTACTCCTTCCACCCTAGGGAATGTTTGCCCAGCTTCCTTAGCTGAGTCGGCTATGGGAAACATCTTTTTAAATATAGGGATTGCTGTCTCTTCCACTCCTTATAACTTACTGGATGCACTAGGATAGATTACACCGGTAGTGTCGGAGTTGCCCAGGGTAGCTAAAACCTCCTAAAGTAACAAATGGAGGTGTTCAAGCTAAAAAACTGAAAGAAAAACAACCTCACGATCAAATTAGGATATTATTCATCTGAGTCTGAGAATTCTCTCTCAGATAATCCAAAATTATCTTCCTCTTTCAGGTAACAGGGAAGAACCATTCGGAATAGCAACTACTGAATCAATCACCCTAAAATGATTGAAAATAATTCCTCTAGTAATGTTTTCTACCACGTGGGAAAAACATATAAATGCATGAAATGCAGAGTAACTCCGGGTGGAGTGTGAGAGGAAGCACAGGGCACACTGCTTGTGGGCCATAACATTTTGTGGGACACTATAGGAGAAATTTGTGGCATAGATTGACCATTGTCAACAGACTCCTAAACAGCAAACGCCTTAGAAGGAGTAGGTTCAGAAAAGAGTGAAACTTTTTAATAAACATTGACACATAAAAAACGTTACTGTCTCATTAAATTTTAAAAAGTAACTTTATTCTTTGTGTGCTCTTGCTCCATCCCAAGTCACAAAGGATGAATTAAATAAACAGATGAAATTATTTTAATAAAAAACGTTACCGTCTCTTTAAATTTTAAACTGTAACTTTTTATTTTTGTGTACAGAAATGAGTTAGATTAGCACGCAAATATTGTAGCACCTACTTACACCTCAGTTAAATCTTGCTGAGGTGCCCATCTGTCCATCAGTACCGAATACTTAAATGCAATAAAACTCATTCAACACCTCAGTTTAATCTAGCCGAGGTGCATTCTGACCATCAGAAAAATACATTTTAAACTGTTTATTTTCGTGGAAATAAACGATACATTATTATACATAAACAAGTCCAAAACGCTGTACTTTTAATAGCGCTGGCTGGACCCGCATTGAAAAGGAAAACACTAAAGATTGTGTTAGATGCTCTGCCTTCCGATATCGTAATTGAGGTGGTGTCAGGGTGCCAGGAATCAGACTGAGACAAGAAGTGCAAAAATAATCACACCTTTATTAATAGCAAAAAATAATAAAAAGTCCACAAGTCAAATAACAAGACAGAAATCAAAACCAGAACTGGTAGTCAGTCGAGCAGAGTCAGGAGCCAAAGCGAATAGTAAGACGAGCCGGAATCAGGAACAAGGAGAACAGCAGAGTCAGGAAAAAGCCAGGGATCAGGAACCAGGCGGGACGTCAGACAGCCAGGTAATACACAGGAACTGGAACTCTAACAAACAGGTCTTAGACAACGCAAGGGCAAAGCATACTGAACAGAGGCCCTTTAAACAATAAGTGATGACATCACAATTCTGAGACTGCATCCTGTCTCACACGGATGATGTACACCAGTCTGGCCATAAAAGGAAGTGCAGGAAATGAGCAACATCACACAGTATGCACCAGAGTCAGCAAGAGAGGTGAGTAAAATGGCTGCCAGCAGCACATGGTAAACAGATCAGGGAAAAAACCCTGACAAGGTGGAGAGCGCAATCTAACACAGCCTCAATGTAGCTCGGCCCCTCGTGGGCATGATAACACTCCATTATGACTGTGCCTTGAGATAGAGGATAGTGCAGCCCAAAACGGCGCCAAAAGTAACTCCGTCCATTGTGAGCGTATCAAAAAACAAAAAAACTCCTGGTCCCCATTAATATACATAAGGTACAAAGGATAACTCAGGCACTTCCCAGAGAATTATGTAAAAATGAAAGCTTTATTGATGAACATAGTAAAAACAGACTAAAGCTTAGTCCAAACTGACACAGCTTAAACAGTTAATATACAGTGAATAAGGACTGCTGGGCTCCTGCTGCAGACATGTTTCGTGCTAAGATAGCACTTGTTCACTGCTTACAGGATACCCAGACTCCTCTCTGTTTAAATAGAGGATTTCTTAAAGATACATACATATGCTCTAATTTAAACATCCTTATTGTTGTAAACAATTCTATATGAACTTGATTACATTAATTTATTTACCCTTATTTAACTAGGCATTTTGTCATGATATATAGTTTTATATTTAGCAGTCTTGCATGATATATTTTATTATTATATTATTGTTAAATGCTCACAAATAAACTACTATTTCTCTCAATACTATTATCATGTATCATTATTTGCCTAAGTTTAATTCCATAAATTTAAGAAAATTCAGAGTAAATTTAAGGAAACTTTTTTTGGAAATCTTTAGGGGAAATTTTTTTGAAGAGATATATCTTTTGTTAAACACACAGATCAATGTCTCTCCTAAAATTCAATCCATAGGGGATAGAGGTACTGGCTGTAAAAATCCAGAAGACCTCTCTTAGATCTAATTTCTCCTCTCTACTTCCCCCTCTCCTCCATTTTGGAACATGGTCTATTGCTTGAACAGATAGCAACCTTATATCAGAATTGTGATTTTCTCTGAAGTGTCGTGCAATTGGAGTTTCAGATTCTGGATCTTCAATGGATCTCACATGTGCCAAAAATCTATCCTTTAAGGATCTTTTGGTTTTTCCAATATATTGCTTTTGGCACCCCCTACAGGTTAACATGTAAACTACATGAGTTGTAGTACAATTAATGTAAAAATGTATTTTATGTGTTTTGTTTGTGGTAGTTGAAACAAATGTGTCACCCTCTGTTACATACTCACAGGTTTTGCATATTTTCTTTCTACATTTGTAGAAACCTTTTCGCTGTTTTAACCAGCATGTATTGCCTGATTTTTTTATGCAATCAGATGGTGACACATAATTTCCAATTGTCTTTCCTTTTCTCGAGATACAATCACAACCCTCTCTTACAATCTCTTTTAGTCCTGGATCTGTTTGTAGTATTGGAATATTACGTCTTATAACTTTTACATATTTCTGAATATTCCATGCTATATGTAGTAATACATTTTGGCTTACATTTTTTATTACTCATGCTATGTCTTTTGTTTTTATACATTAGTAAGGTATCTCGTGGTATTATATCAACCTCACTGCGTGCTTTTTTAAGTAAGTTACCATCATAGCCTCTGCTCATTAGTCTTTCTGTTATAATGTCTGCCTGTTTATTATACTCTTCAGGACTCGAGCAGTTACGCTTTGCTCGAATATATTGTCCTTTTGGTATGCCATGTATTGTGTGGCGTGGATGACTAGAATTGAATTCAAGGATAGTATTGCCCGACGTTTGTTTTCTGAATAATTTAGTTTCTATTGAACCTGATTTTATAAAAACATCAATGTCTAAGAAGCATACTTGGGTTGGATTTTGTTCCCCCACAAATTTTATGCCACACTGATTCATATTTAAATAGTCACAGAAATTCTCAACTCCATTTTCATTGGTGTCAATAATAAAAATCAGGTTGTCTATAAACCTTGCGTATAGTATGATGTTTTGTTTGAGGGGGTTACCATCCCCAAAGACGTGGAATCGCTCCCACCATCCCATAAAGAGATTGGCGTAACAGGGGGCAAACTTTGCCCCCATGGCGGTTCCACGCTTCTGAAGATAGAAACTCCCCTCAAACATGAAGAAGTTGTGTGTCAATAAGTACTCAATTGAATACATAATAAACTGTTTGGTTCCATCATCATAGTTGCTTTGACTTTCCAGCATATAATCTATCGCTTTGAGGCCTTGTTCATGAGTTATAGAGGTATATAAGGAAGTCATATCTGCCACTAAGAATCTATAACTTGCCTTCCATTCTATATTATTTAATTTTAACAATAGATCTGTAATGTCCTTAATATAACTGGGCAATTTATTGACTAGGGGTTGTAAATAGGTATCCATAAGGTCCGATAGAGGTTCATTAAGTGAGTTAATGCCCGCTATGATGGGGCGTCCAGGGGGATTTTTCATGCTCTTATGGATTTTAGGGAAGTAATGAAATATTGGAATAGTGGTATTCTCAGGTAATAATGCTTCCTCCATAGTTGCTGTTATGACATTATTATTTCACAGACCTGTTATTGCTCGATCTTGCGATCTCATTAATATACATAGATAGGCCACCGGGAGCTAACTGAAACACTCTGTTGAGAAAAGTGGGGACAAATTGTGCTACCGCATGTTAGGTAGCTCTATAGCCCATATGAGTGACTAATTTTGCACACTGTTGTTCAAACAACCACCTCCTGAGTTCACCCAAGTGATTGAGGCCCCCAGAGTACAAGCCACCTTTAGTCTCCTTAGTCCCAGTGCCTGCTAACAATGTGCTGTCACAGGATCCCCTCCCTTTATATGAATAGGAGGTTTTTCCCAATAAAGGGGTTATGTCCCAATAAAGTGCTCCACTTCCTCTGAGATCTTCCCAGACCCAGAATAAAAAGTTAGCACTTTAAAATCTGCCAGACAGCAGGGCAGCTCAGCAGGTTTGCGAGGTCCTCTCTCTCACATAGCCCTGTGGAAAAAGGATAAAGCCGAGTAATCTTGCTTAGGCTATCAGTATTAGGGCAGCATGACTGTATGGGAGGCACAGTGAGAATTATGTCCCACAAGTTTCCATTGCTCTAAAGCCACCAATGCTCTACTGAAGAGACTGATATGGACTACGGCTACACCCTAGAACAAAGCAGCACAATCTTGAACTACTTTAAAAATAATAAAAACTCTTGATTGAAGAATCTTTTCTAACACCTCACTTTAAGACTTCCTATCACTAACGTAGGAAAAGAGAATGACTGGGGTGGGAGGGAAGGGAGGAGCTATTTAACAGCTTTGCTGTGGTGCTCTTTGCCGCCTCCTGCTGACCAGGATGTGAATATCCCATTAGTAATTAAGATGATCCGTGGACTCAAAAAAGAAAAGGAAAAAAACACATTATAGTGAAGTCCTGTGGTTATTCAAATATTCAAAAAAAGGCAAAAGAAGGGTACTCACATACTTAAGAGCTTCAAAATAAAGCTCTAGATATTAAAAAGGCACAAAAAAACTCCAAATAGGAGACAAAGGCAAAGACTGATTTCCCAGCTGGGTTTAAGCTCCACATGGAATGAATCAGAAGTGGATAAAAAAAATATAACACTTTATTTAAAAACAAGTTAGTCACAAGGCATACATATGAGACTGTCCCAGTCAGAAACCACTGCAAACAAAGACCGTTTTTTGACGTCACAAAAGAGGTGGAGTCTTGTTCCTTACCGAACCGAAAAACAGCATTCAGTAGACATTGTGACTAACTTGTTTTTAAATACAATGTTATATTCTTTTATCCACTTCCGATTCATTCCAATGTGGAGCTTAAACCCAGCTGGGAAATCGATCTTTGCCTTTGTCTCATATTTTTCCTGTGCCTTAATATCTAGAGCTTGATTTTGAAGCTTTAGAGTATGAGTACTAGGGCTGCGCGATATGTGCAAAAAATAAAAATAAAATCGCAATTTTTTTTGAAAAAAAAAAAAAATGCAATTGCGATTTTCTTATGAATGACTATAACACCTTCATTTTGCATTAAAAAGTTTATTTAACACTACAGAATCTTAATGTACATGTCTCTCAATGTCCAATACAATCTTGTAGCATAAACATAGAAAACCCTGCTCCTGTGCAGGAATCCAATACAGGCATATAGCAGTAGGGGTGGGGGCTGCTCCTTTCAGAAATGCTGTGCCTTGCTGATATCAAATACATTGTAGATGCAGTTAAGTTAACCCAGCAGCAGAGGGGAATGCAGTTTTAGCCATTTTCTCAGCCGTGGGGTTAACTGCATCTGCTATGTATTTGAGCCGTTTCTCAGAGAGCAGGAGATTGTGTGGGAGGTTCCATAATGATTACATACCCTAAGTTTCAGACTGCAGACGTTCCTAGGGGGAAATATAAGTAAGTGACTTTCCCTCCTCTTCATTCCTGCATGGTCTCTGCTTTTAGACTTCTAAACTGATCGGCTGCTACTGAGATCAAAAAGTAAAAGTAAAACAGCCATTTTACAAATGTGTACTAAAAGCAACCACTAGATGGAGCTGGTTTGCAAGAAATCACATACAACTCAATGCATTACAGCCACTTCTGAGAATAGCAAAAAAATCGCGACTCTTGCGGTTTTTAAATCGTATCACATATGCGATTAATCGTGCAGCCCTAGTGAGTACCCTTCTTTGCCTTTTTTGAATATTTGCATAGCCACAGGACTTCACTATATGTGTTTTTCCTTTTTTCCCTGAGGCTCACCTGCAAGTAACTATAGTGATTGCCTAACCTGGGACGTTTCACATTTATCCTTTTGTGCACTATCACATTTGTTTGTTTATTTTATTTTTTTGAATTGTGATTTGAGCAAGTTTGTTAGTTTCATATACAATTTTGCTTGATATTACATCCATACGCTCTCCCTTTCTTTACCTCTTCATGGGATAATGAGCCTAAAATAGACAAAGAACAATGGGATCAAATATTTCTATCCACTAAAAAAAATTCTTCAATATCAGCTTCTGTTTTAAGGATTGATGATCTAAAGCTCTCCGCTCAGGTGAGATGATCTAAAATGATCCTCTAGCACTGCAATATTCGGATTCCTAGCAAAATTCTAAACCCCCTCCCCCCAAGGGTCGTTCCCTGCAGTTCTGTATGTAAAGGAGAGACAAGCCCAATGCAATATAGCACAACATGACAGTTCTGCTGCATTTACACTTTGTACTTTATATTTTATATTATTTTACACTTCAAGTGTTATTACATTTAAACTTTCTAGTCTGTATTTTATTTTGTATACAGCAGTGTAGTGTATTTAGTCTTGTGATTTTACAAAATCCTGATTATGCTTTCACAGTTTGTGTAACTTTAAAACATTAGGATCATACTTTGGTCAAAATTTATCAAAGGGAGAATAACAAAAATCTCACGTTTATCTTAAAATAAAAAAAAGCTCACAAATGATTTCATCATATTTATGAAAGGTTATGCGCCAATAACCTCGCAACATTTTCATATGTGCGAACAAATTGACTCACGATCATTTGCAAGCCCTTAATATATGCAAATAAGTTGTCCGGAAATGCCTAATTCTTGTATTAATCTCTAATGGCATACAGCTGGTGAGAAAAATCAGTCAGATCAGCTTGTCTAAATGCTTACAACATTTCACAAGATTTGAGAGAGAGCTTCAGACATTACCTGGAAACTCCCCTGTTCAGCCAAGGGTCCCTCCTACTTTCTAAAACTGTTTTATTTTACAATAAATACCAAGTGCAGTGTAAGTTGTAAAAGATACACAGGAATATACAAAGTATGATCCTAATTTGAAACACAGAAACTTTCAAAACAATCAGAATTTGTAAAATCACTGCTGGATCTAAATCAAAATGAATTAAAATAGAACATGCAAAGCTTAAATATAGTAATACTGTAGGAACATAATCTGAAGTATAAAGTAATATAAAATACAAAACACAAAGTGTAAGTGTAGCAAAACTCTCATATCATGCAGTGCTATACTGCACTGGGCTTATCTCACCTTAAGATACAGAAATGAGAGAGACTTTGTCATGCTGGAGGAGTTCTGCCCTTTTTCTTTGGTTGTTCAGCGAGTTCAGCCCCTGTGAATACTGTACTACAATTTATTTCCAAGCAGGAGAATCTTAATTGATCAGGCCCTTAGAAAATAACTAAGTTATTAATGACATGGAATTTAACACCAATTCGCCTTCAATCCACTTATTCCTTAGTTTCTGTAAAATGCTGGAGGGAGTGTGGGGAGAGGGTATCCTTTGCCATATTTGGTAAAATTGTAAGGTGATTAAGTCATACTGGTCCTAAGTGATCTATTACATGGAATCTTCTCTAGGATGTCCTATTGAATCATCTGCATTGTTCTTCCTAGGGGTAATCTAATTAAAGATGGTAGTGGTCTTGCCTGGTTTATCCCCTGGACATTAAAGATTTCATATTTTAATCCTCATTTCTCGCTGATGTGTTAATTGATACTACAGTCTCATAATATAAAGGTTAAAGTGGACTTTTCCACTCAAACACACACATATTATGTAAGAAAACTTAGCTAGTATGGATCCCGGATTGTATGTATCTTTTGTAGACATTATGTACACTAGTTTTTCATGTTTTTTTTTTTTTCTCATGTTGATAAAGCAAAGAATGGGAGAGCGCCGTCTTTAGTAATGGGTGCACAGATTTTATGTCTTGGCAAATAGGTCGGAGCACTATAAATAATTTGGATTATCTTATGTAGGAGTGAAAATGTACCTCTGATAGGAATTTACATCATCATTCAACCAGTCCTCAAATGCTTTATCTCCAGAAGCGGCCCCAGTCTGAGCAGGCCCTGCAGCTGAACTGCATGGACAGAAATAAAAAGAAGATGAGCTTAAGCTGTCTTGGCACACTCTAGTCACATACAGGACAAACACAATCTCAAGGGACATACAAAACACCAACACTATAATACTCATGGCTGGTGGACAACACAAATATCAGCATGCAAGAAATGTACCAAAAATGTATTAAAGGAAAAGGAGTTATACCGGTGGGTGAAACTCCCCATCATCTTTGGCTGAGGAGGGGTCCAGTTCTTGGCAGATGATGTTTCTTCAGACCAATCTCGCCCTTCAGCTAATGTTGCAATCTGGAAGCAAGAGAAAAAAACATTTATATAATGATGTCCATACTATGAGGACTATCATATAAGAATAACCTTGTTAATTATTAATAAGGTTACAATGGATAACCACATATGACAATATGGCCTATAAGACTATTCCACTGCTATCATTTCATAGACGCCCTAAATACTTTATTGTTCTCAAGGAAAAAAGGTTAATTCATTAAAAGTGCAAGGATAACATATTTACAAGTAAATCCTTGTGGATTTTAAGCTTTACTTGCACTGCAACACACAAAGTCCTCACCCGGTCACGGTAGAGAGCAGCGGCTTTGCTGTTGTATTTTTCTTGCAAGCTCCAGCAAGGGTCATAATCCTCCTGAGACTCCAGAAACTGACTAAACTTGCCATTTCCTCCCACTTTCATCTTCTCCAACTCCACATCCTTCCATTTGTCCATAGTTACTGAACGTACAAAGCTAGACAAGTAGTAAAAAGTGAATAATGTATCTAATGTAATAAAAAGTATTTTGTCCAACAAAAGGCAAGGGTACAGACAGAACTATAATATTTAAATTATTTGTACAATTATTACAATATATTCCCCAGTGGTATGATTAAAGAATTCCAAAAATACAATTTTAAGGGACATAATAGTCGAAAAATGACATGCTCTAAAAAGGTTAAAGCATGCTAAACATGCACTACTATGTGTTTAAGCCCCGCAAAGGCGTTAAACACAGTGAAAGTACCACACAGAGCACTGCAGGTCCAGAGCGGAAACGGCTGTTGATCCAATCAGAAGCGCTAGTTACACTACAAAAGGGGTTTAAAGACAGTAAAAAGTACAGATCGGGACCAACAGTGCTCTGCAGGTCCCAAGCGGAACTACAATTTTTACGGGAGTTAGAACACACAGTAGTGCAGGGTCGATAGTCTTAAAATGACATGCTCTAACGAATTAGAACATGTAATTTTCCGATTATTATGGGGTAGAAAAAAAAAATAGATGTGCTTATATGCATTTCTGAACAAGTATTTAGGGAATGCTTGAAACAGCTGAAGGCTGGTCTAGGAAGCTAAAAGCACATAATTCCACAAAAACAATGCCATGAGTAAACTCCTGTAAACAGTAGTGATGAAATAATAGCAAAGGAGGTCTTGTGTGAGGAAGAAAATAATTTTGGACATATTTTATGGTAAAGTGATTTAACCAAAGACTGGAAGAAAAATAAAGTTAAAAGGGGCAGTATACACCAATTTTCATATAACTGCATGCATTAGACACTACTATAAAGAAGAATATGCACAGATGCTGATATAAAAATCCAGTATAAAACCCTTTAAAAACGTACTTATTATTATTGATGTTGTTACTGTTGATCCCGATTTAAAGGGACAGAGGGACAGTCTAGTCCAAAATAAAATGATTTAGATAGAGAATGTAATTTTAAACAATTTTCCAATTTACATTTTGACAGTTTTTTCACCACTAGAGGGTGTTAGTTCGTGTGTGTCATATAGATAACACTGTGCTCATGCACGTGAAGTTCCAGTGAGACAGATTTTATTGG